>NC_091109.1:11526847-11827934 GCF_024713975.1 Paralichthys olivaceus
GGGATGTTATACCACTTGGTGAAGTTATGAAAGTGTGGCGACGTTGAACAATCAAAGGTTTTTGTAAAAGTTTCATTTAACGAACGCATTTTATTTGCTAACTGCAGTAATTAGCCACTCTCAGGTCCCCTCCTGTGTTCTTGTCTGATACGCCAAAAATCTGTGTTCTGTCCGCTCGTCCAGTGAACTGGTGAAGTCATTTGTGTTGGTCAGTTTTATTAGTTGTTTTTTTTTGTTTTTTTTTTATCTGTAAGCATTAATCTTGAGTATTTGTTCAGATGTCACATGAATCACCTCTGAAATGCTTTTACACCCAAATGCCTCTGAAGTACAGCCCACAGGCCTTTACAGTATTGTTTTCAAAGTGCCTTTTATTTCCATACCACGTTCTCTCTCTGTGCTGTTAATGAGTTATTTATTAAAATAAAGTACAAAAGCTGTGTGTCTTTTTCTCAATAGCTAAAATATAACTATTCTTAAAATGTACAGGAATATTTATTTTTTTGCCTTTTTTCCAGGTGTGGATCTAATTTTTCAACCAAATACCAGAAAAGTGATTTATAACATGTAGCAGCTGAAGAGAAGATAACTTTGCCTGAACCTTGGGAGCAGTTGGATAAAACTTCAATGAGTATAAATACAAATCAGGTATAAATAGCTACAGTTCTTTATACAGTGTTTATTTTTACTTGAAACGTGGAGCATGATTTATACATGAGATATAACATTATGGTTTGGCACATGGATGGTCTTTCTTTCCCCATCTCAAAAGTCAATTGATATGACTCATTCATTCAGAGGCTGCAGTGTGAGCAGTGCTGACCACATCCTGTTCAAAAACATTTTAAGTCAACACAGTAAGAAAGATGCCTGGTGGTACTTTGGACGGACAGCCATTTTATACTTGAGTCTGTCACAAAATACATAGAATATATTTGTGTATTAGAAAACCTGGGTGTCAAGCACTTGCCCTTTTAAGTAAATATTCAATATTTGTTTTCAGGGTGTCAAGCACTTGCCCTTTTAAGTACATATTTAATATTTGTTTTCAAATATGATTTCAAATATGATCTTAACAAGACACGAGTTATAATAGCCAAACAAATCCGTATTCGCTGTCATTATGTTAACAGTAATAACTTAAATCTGCTTGAATAAATAAAATGCATTTTAACAGTACTTATAATTGTTTGACATACACAATAAATGAAAACAGTTCAAATTAGGTTTGCAATTAAAGCCCCTAAATGAAAAGGGGCAGTCCTCTCAGTGAATGACTTTAAATGGAGCAATGACAGTCAATGTCATGCTGCACAGATATTATGTAACAATGGTCAAAACACACATTTGACTTAAAGCATCATTATCATCATGTGTGATATTAAACCTAAATACTTTCTACATAGTGTCATTTTATTATGTTCTTATTGTGTAATCATTATCATGTAATAATGAACTCATCGGTCTAAAATCCACCGGAAGTTCCAGTGTGTCAAAGCGGAAATGGTTAGGAGTGAGGCGTCTGCAAGAAGAGAAACTATCTCTGCTGTGAAGCTGTAAACAAGACACACACAGACACGGCGTTTAAAAGCGGCTCGTAGCCGATCGTCGAGGGTGACACGACTCAGCGTGAACACACGATGGAAGAAGACATAGTGACGACGCTGAAGATACTGATCATAGGAGAGAGTGGCGTGGGGAAGTCCAGGTAACACCAAGTTATCTCCTGAGGGGGAAAATGATGGCGTGGCTCTGTGGCAACGTCAGCTAGCTGCCGGAGTTAGCTTAGCAGCTCGATGACAACAATGCGATGATCGGGGATAAGGCAGCGTTTGAAAACTATCCAGGACACTGAGCTGCGATTGTCCTCTTCGTTTCAATAGATAACAGGTCGCAGTGTTTGGTTGTGTTAAGCTTACACGAGGCTAACAGTGTGTTAGCTTTCAAGCTAACCTCAGGTCCTATATGTGACATCATCTTCGCTAACATATGACAGTTGATGACAGTTTACTCAGCCAACACACATCAAACATAGTAAGAGTCATTGTTTTGTTATAGATCATGTACTGGCTGAATTTAATCTTACTGTATTTGTAGCATTAGCATCTTCAAGATTTAAATGCCTCACATCGTTATGAGCAGCAGATCTATACAGGGGTTTGCTCATTTCTAAAGCTTGCCCTCTGTTGGAGTTTTTCTTTTTAAACCACAGTTGATTCAGCCATTAAATTCTAATCTCAGGTCCTCGTTAGCAGCCACAAATCAGCTTATTATTCAAAGCAGACTACACATTAGTCTGGCAGTTTATTCAGCGCAGTGTGCCAACAGGGAGCTCGGTCAGGTCTTCTGGTCTCCATGACTGTGGTCCAGACTGCATGAAAGAATCCTGATAGCCGGCCCGAGCCATCAACCATCACATTGCAAAACTATGGTACTGAGTGCACACAGCATGCCTTCCAGAGCCATAGCATGCTACATAGATAATGAGCTGCTCCGGGCGGATGTAAGCCTTCTGATAAGTGAGATTAAAAGTTTAAAAAAAACATCTGTCAGTGCAGACTCAACGTAACAAGCTGTTATCAACAGATCTCCAGGACTGAGAACTGTGGCACGATCAGCAAGGGGTTGACTATAAAAAGGGAAACAGGAACATCTTTCTTCTTGGATGAGTCAAGCATTAGCCCAGGAGGTTGTAAATAATCTCAAGTGTTTGTACTAAATCAAGCTGTTTATATCACAGACTGTCAGCTCTAATGTTTCCACAGTGGTGGCAACAATCATAACACAGACAGTTCATTCTTCCTTTATTTACCCACTTGGCTTTATCCTTTTTTGTGAATTTCTTTTTCTCACATTTTATCCACTTGTGTTTTCTTACTGTGGTGGGCGATGACCCCACTGGAGTGAAGGGACCAAGTTTATATCAGCACTATAACATAGACCTGTCCAGCTGTACTGTACGCTTCCCTGCTTGCGCAACATTCAGGCCAAGGGCGGCGGTTCCAGAGAGCAATTTTGTATTATTAAATAGGATTTTACTCAATATGATAAACTAAATCAAGCTATGATTAGTTTCAAATCATTGCTTGAATCCCTCTGAGCCAGTGACGCTATTGTCAAAAAGGCAGAGCCGGACCTCCCTGTACGTCCATTATGCATGTGGCTAAGGGTCCCACAAGTTAAGCAAAGCCCTTAGGGCTAGGGCTGGGTCTGTAAAAAGGAACTGACTTTTGAACAGCATACCGATATTTAATTTGTTTCTCTGCAATCTATAGAGATCTTTTAATCAACAAAGAGATGTCTGCCTGGCAGAGAACACAAGCAGGTTTCATTTGACCTGAACAAATGACTTCTACGGAATATATTTACATCTTCCCTGTCTGCAAGCACAGCTCATTGGATGTATGGAACTTAAATATTAAACACTCCTTGCATCCTTCCTGTTGACCCGTTAAGAAAATTATGTTTGGGGGTCAAAGGAAAAGAGTGAGCTTATCCCCATCATCAGCACTGTGATTAAGGCATTTGCACTTGATTAGTCATAGTTGAGAAATGAACCCTGTCCTGCTGACTACAATCTAGCGGTGATGTCATCCAAACCTTGTGTGTGTAATGCCAGTGATGGACAAAGTGATCAATAGAAAGAGATACACAATTAGATAAGTCTGGAGCCGCAGGACATGTTGGGTGAGCCAGGCAAATGGAAACATGATCCCAGCCCAAAAGATTTCCTCACCCTCTGTTTGATAGAATTACTGAAAAAAGCGATCCAGCTGTTGTATTTGTTGATTAATAATGAGTCTTAATGCTCTTATTTCCTTCTTCCTGTCAACAGTCTGCTCTTAAGATTCACAGATGACACGTTTGACCCAGAACAGGCAGCCACAATAGGTGAGTAACACCAGAGAAAAATGAAAATAATATTTCATGGTGGCAACTGCACAACAATCAGCCACAATCTTCAACTGCAATAAACACACAGCCATGGTTGAGGTTGTATTTTGCACTGGTGTAGAGTTGGTTTGAAGAGTTATTTCTAATATTTCTATTTGAGCTGCTTGCAGAGCAGCTCGTGGCATGCTGAAAATAAATCTCACCATAGCAGTACCACATAATTAATGTATTTTAAATGTAATGAGTAGTGTGAAACAATGAATCTTATCTGGAGAAATGGGGAACAAAATGTTTTTTCAAGTACATTTTAAATTCTGGTGGATCTGCAAAGGATGCTTGTTTAATGGTATGAATCACTCAATGTGTTCAAGAGATGCCTGCTATATTTTAAAGCGGTTTTAGGGCTGGAACAACTTTAATGGGTTTATTGTCACGAAAGAATTCAACAACTCAAGGTTCGGATATTTACGTTTTTTTTCTTCCTTAATGAATGTAATTTTATTTTTTAGGGTAAAGGTAATTGCTCACAGCACTGTCTTTGTTAAAACAATTGTTTGAAACTGTAAAAACACATTTTCTTCAAGGTCACAGCATGAACGGCTTCTGTGTTACTTTGCCAGCTGTGACTCTTTCCAAACAGATGTCTTCATTGGACATAAACTTTCCCTCACTGACTAGAATCTCCTCAGATCCAGACAAAAAAAAAAAAGCACTTTTAATCCAGTGTCAGTCCATCTCAATTCAAGTGTTTTCATCGTCATCACACAGAGCAGTTTATATGAGGTTGCTTTTCTCCCTGCGGGTAGACTTGTCTCAGTGCATCAGCACATTTAATATTGGATTGAGATTCTACTTAGTCAGAATGTAATCACTGCAACACCCAGTCATCATCATTAGGTGTTAATTTGACTTAAGATGATCAGCAGACAGATGAGAAGCTGTCATGGCGCTTGGAATATAATCGAGTGACTTCTGGATACAATTGCAGGTGAAGTCATCTGCTGACATCAGTACTAAATGTTTTCAATATAACAGGCTGTGTTGTGATGTTGTCGCTGTATTTACAAGATACGACAAAGGGCTTTTCTGAGGTCCACTGTGAACTACTTGGCCTGCAGGGATCAGCCCGGCCTTGACTTGTAGTGGTAGTGGCATCTTGTTGTATTGAGATATTACAAACAGATGCTTTAGTGTATGCTCTCTCTCTCAGGGAACGGCCTGTCTGAATTTGTAGTAAATTAGCATAAGCAGGAGATCTACTTGTCCAGGTTCAGGGAAATGTTCAGTGTAAACTCCTCTCCACATGCATCTGGCAACAGTATCTGAGCAACCCTGCAGGACCTGAGGGGGGGGGGGGGGGGGGGGGGCAAGTTGTTGTGATTGACTGTGTGAACAGACGTGTGTGTGGTACACACACCGTGTGTCATATATCCTCGCCTTGTCTCTGTGTCCCTTCTGTGGCTGTGGGCTGAACTCCTCTCCCCAGTCCCAGATGTAAAAACAAGCCCATCACAAGTTTACATTTCCCTGGTAAATCTGTCACTGGATGCTAAAAGTCTGGCCAATTTGTCATCCAGACACTGCACGCTCTGCACACTCAGACACTGCACAAAGGCAATCGAGGAGATTTACTTGTTGAGGGGAAAGGGGGCAACATTGTTATTTTCATGTAAATGTGTGTTCCTCTGGGACCTGGCAGGGATTTTGGGGTTGAATCATTGCTGTCTGAGCCATTTCACAGGTGGTGGATTTTTTTTTTTCTTCATTTTTTTCCATTCAGACCTGTATTGATTTCGTTCTAGGACATTAAACCACACCATCCGCTCATGGTTTATATGAATACAAAGTCACGCCATAATTTAAATAGAGAACATAGGATGGGCATAATGCCAGTCTGAAAAGACGGGGTTAACAGAAGTTCAGCGAGTGTGGTGCGTGTGTTTTGACAATTCATCATTGATAATAACAGTCTGTCGCCATTGTAATATTCTTGGCAGTAATTTGCTGAACCTGTAAGAGTCATCATATTGGTAGTGAGGCAGGATGAGGTAATCATGAAGGTATGAGTGATCCACTATCCTCTCGTTGTCTAGGTGTTGACTTTAAAGTGAAGACCATTTCTGTGGACGGTAACAGGGCAAAGTTGGCCATATGGGTAAGTGAAAGACGTACTTCAATAACAGCAAACATGTGGCATTTGTCCGTCAAAGAGCAGAGATTCATTTTTAAAGCGCCTCCATGGCGGCAGTCAGGCTATTCTCTCACTTCCCCAGTAGATGGCGGTTTTGTAACACCATTTCTGCCTCCGCGCTCCGTGAAGCTCTCGGAGTCAGAGTCAGACTTGTTTGTGTCCGTCTGCCCTGGTTTTCCTTCTGTTTGAGCCACAAGTTATTTTTCTGGTGACTGTGTCCAGTTGGGCTGACCTGCTCGTGTTTCGCAGGACACTGCAGGACAGGAGCGCTTCCGCACCCTGACGCCCAGTTACTACCGTGGTGCCCAGGGAGTCATCTTGGGTAAGCTTAGCGTGTGTATGTGTGCGCAGAGGGGGATTGTCGCCCTCTTCACTTCAGAGTTGGGCTGCTGGTTGTAAAAAGAGTGATGTCTTTCCATCCTGTGACCCACACACACACCCTCCTGCCTGTCTGTCTCTCTGGAAGTTAGTTTATACCCTCCTCATATGGACATGCATGTACAGCATGAATACTCACACACAGGAACTTCAGTTCAACCTCTTAAACAGACTTCCTCCACAACCTGCGGTTTCTGACCAGTCTAATGACATACATAGAAACAGAAGGTGCCTTGCTATAGAGCTGGGATTGTGAGAGCTCCCCATGTGATGCTGTGTGAAAACTTCCATCCCTTTGGTTTTATTAACCATGTGTTTTTAGTTAACACTGTATTATTGTAGTTTTGCTTATTTTTGAAAAATTGAAATAACTTGAGTTAAACTTAACGAAGTCTCTGCCTTTCAGTTAAAATAACAGGAAAACATAATTTGAAATTCAAGGTCTGTTAGATTTAATAACTCATGAAGAAAATGTTTGAAATGTGATACACACTCCCTTTTACCACCTACATATTTCCATTATTAACAATAATGCTCACATTATTCCCAATCTTGTTCTGTTGCTCTATCAAGTAGTCATAGATTAAAAGGAGTCTTTCCCTATGACCTACAGCGTGTCAACTTGTCAAGTAAATGTACAACGTGTATATATAGATGACGTCACTCCGAGCATGTCTCCTTCACAGTGTACGATGTCACACGACGAGAAACCTTTACCAAGCTCGATAACTGGCTCAACGAACTGGAGACGTACTGTACGAGGAACGACCTCGTGAAAATGCTTGTCGGAAACAAAATTGATAAGGTGAGTGGGTTTGTGAATGGATCAAGTGTCAGAGTTCCTGCTCTGTCTCACAAGGTTGTATGATTAGATATCAGCAGCTCATAAAGACTTTTGATTTCATCTTCTGTACTTTTTGTGTCATGAGATGTAAAAACAATGGAGATACTGTATTCACTGACTTTGTACAAACATAGACAGGTGACAGATTTAAGAAAAACATTCTCAAGTGTTTTGTATGGTCTGAAGTCAGCAGGCCATCAGAACAGCTTCATTAGCGTCACTGGCATTGATTCTACAATCTTTAATTATCACAAAAAATGTCAGATTCATGAGTTCAAGACTGATTTTGGCTGCTTAGTAACGGTTCTCGCTTTAAATTCTTTATGGGCAGAAATCAACATTATACAAATCTATGTAGAGAAATGATGTGTAATGCGTCCTCGCTGAGCTTACACCTTGCATAAGCATTACATCGATATATATTAGACCTTTGTTATGTTGCTATTGTGTTATTGCCCAGCCCCTCTATAGACTTGACTGGAACAAAGACCAGAGATATTCCAAAATTAGTTTTTGTGACGATGGTGGAGAGCAGTCAGTCCAAACTCTCCCACAGCTGTTGATTGGGTTGAAATCTGGTGACTGCAGAGGCCATATCATATGAGTGACCTCGTTTTTATTTTCATCAAACCATGCTGCAACACTTTCTGCTCTGTAGACGGATGTATTTTCATCCTGTTTCTCCTCATTTGTCAGATTTTTCCTTTTTAAATTTGTCACCAGTCTACAGAAATAAGAATCTTTAAAAAACATACGCTTACACCCATTTGACAAATGACAGAACTAAATGACCATGGCTGATATTTCTGGCAGCTGGTGCTTTACCAGGACACCAGAACCAGTCAGAGGGGATAAAAATGCCCACTAAGTAGAGCATTATGAATTTATTGTGTCCTGTTCTTTGTCTGTGAAAATCACTTTTCCTCTCTGCCCTGCGAAGACCACAGTAGCTGTCAGCTTCGCCCGGCAGACCTCAAATAAGCCATTACCTCTCTTTTGTTTTAGGAAAACCATGAGCTAGACCGAGCCGAGGGGCTGAAGTTTGCGAGAAAACATTCCATGCTTTTTATAGGTAAGTCAGGAGGATTCCCTGCTCTGCAGAGACCTGCTGGGCATAAGTTACAGCAGACCGTTACACAGGGGAAGCAGCTTTAGAAATAACTCCCATACTTGCTGAGGAATGCTTGCATCGTTCTATTTATAAAACAGGATTCATATATCATCTTCCATGTGTTCTTGTTTTTTCCCCTGTGCATTTACTTTTCACATTTGTCAGAAAAGGACTATGTAGAAGAGTGGAAATGACACTTTTATCTCCAGTAACTGAAGAATGTCGTTTTAAAATCGTGTGTTGAAATGGAAAGATTTCAATCGTCTCTGTCAAAGGCATTTCTTTATATATTGTGGCTTTCTAAATACAATTTATGTCCTTATTCTCTGGTTGTAACTATTATGTGTCTGGATATAATCATACTGTGGAGCAGGGGTGTTGACTAAATCCCCTAAATTAGTGTCTGGAGGTGACAGTTATTGTTGAGACATTTTCCTTCCACCACTAGATGATGACATCAAGATGCAGACATTAATAGTTGTTGTATCTGTATTTCATCTTCTCTTCTCCACACGCCCATTTCTCATCTTTCCCGCCCTGGTTATTTCTTTTTCTTGCCTCACCACTTTTTCTGTCTGCTCCTGCCCCTCCTCCTTCTACTCTGTGCTCCCAGAGGCAAGTGCTAAGACCAGGGACGGCGTTCAGTGTGCGTTTGAAGAGCTAGTGGAGAAGATCATCCAGACTCCCGGCCTATGGCAGAGCGAGATCCACGGCCGAGGAGTGCAGCTCACAGACGAGGACGCAGGAGGTGGATCCTGCGGCGGCTACTGCTCCTTGGTCTAGACAGCACATACATAAAGTACACAAACACATTCTCTCTCTCTCACACACACACACAAACACACGCACGTCCAGACATACACGTGTGAATACAACACTCTGAACAAAAACATAAACACACTTGAAAGAACTCTTCTTCCCACTGTGTGCTGCCCTGAGTTGAGCTCCCTGCTCTGACATGAAGGCAGTGGACGTCTGACTGTCTCTGCTCCGCTGAGCTGTCAGGCTCGCCCGTCCACACACTCTACCTGTGTCCACACAGACACTACTTTTTGCACACTTTCTAATAACAATGCTGCGCTAAAATGCAATATGCAGCTCAGCCTTCCTCTCAACGGAATTGAATGAGTTGACCCTCTGGTTTTTTTTTTTTTTTTGTGTTTCAATTTTGTGCAGTTTAAGGACCTTGGTCAAAATAACAAATATTTTTCAGTTTGTCATTATGCTTTGGGGTTAAATTTAAAAGGACACTTGGCTCCAAACGTGTAAACCAAAGTTTGTTAGACAAGTGATTAAATGTCATAATAGAAAAAAATAAATACATTTTGACCAAGGTTCTTGTCTTCAGCATGCTTTCTGTTCTCAGAGCATCTTGCCTTAGCAAGCACATCTGTATAAGTGCAGGACTGACCTGACTTTTCTCCAGTGTTTGTCTTTCCTCTGCTCTGTCCCGTGCTTGATCCCAACCCCCTCCCAGCACAGACTCAGAACTAAATGCTTCGTATAGTGAAACTTATCAAGCCAACCTATCTTGTAATCCATCTCACCACTCTCAGTCGAAGGCTTGGATCAGCTGTCTGTTGTCTACACAACTGCCTCATTTCGTCAGAACATAATAGAGTTACCAAGTGTTGGGAATGACGTTTTACTGCTTTTATTGACTTGCACTTCAAAACCATCGGTCTGTTTTGAAGAGTGCGTAAATCAAATAGATTGGCACCAGCGAGCTTTCCACTGGGTGCAGAAGACGAGGGAACCACTTAAAATTGCACAGCTTTTTTGTAATGAGTTGCTTTAATGGAGTGTGACCGACTGGCACCCCCTCACTCAGACAGATAATATCAGCAATATCACTGGCATTGCAGCAGTCTTTGATATGGATTCTTTTGACTGTATAGAGACAAAGGAAAAGTGTTCAATATTAAACAGGGCAGTGAGTCATGAGGGTGTTTCCACAGAAGTTGGAAAATCAAAGAAAGAGCCATGCACTCCACACTGCTAATGGATTTCCCAGCACTCCTATCTCTGTGTTTGTATCTGAGCAGCAGTAATAAATATACTGTACCCATGACCTCTGATTATGTTGTATTCGAGTGCTGGTATACAGGCTGGGAAATGTAGTGCAGAGACTTTGATGGTGTGACAGGGATAGTGAAAAAGACATGGAGAGTATGTCTTATCACACATTGGAACCGTTTTTTTTTTTTAAATCTTTTTAATTGCATGGAAAATTCTGTGTGCCATTCTTTTGCGTTTGTTTGTCCTGTGAATGACCTTCAAATGCTGTTTGCTACAAATACCTTAACTTATATTTAGCTGAAAATAAACTTTGCATACAGGTTTACCATTTAGATTTAATGGTACAATATGAGGACAAAAACTGAAGTAGGCTTTTACTTATTAAACTGGTATAGCTGTCTTTTTTGTGTTCGGAATCTTGTTTAAATATGTAAAGTTACAAAAAGTGTGTATTTTAGGAATTTGGTGGGATAATTCCTGTATGAATTGTAAAGCTGAATGTATGCATATTTTACTTCAAACCACCCTGTGTATTAAACAAAATAAAATTCTTTTTTAATTCAACACGTAGCTGTTATTGCAGACTATGTTTTGCCTTGAAGCCAGAGACGTCTACGACTTGAGTGCTTTCTTTGACTAACAATGAAGAATTGCTTTTTTTCCTAGTAATTGCTTTAATGTCCCAGTTTTCATAACAGAATAAGCAATAACGTCGTTGCCATGTTGGAAATGTCACTGTTAGGTGATGGGTTTTTCACACCCTCATCCATTCACATTCCTCTGCCCTCAGAATAAAGACTTGTGTTTAAACAGTGTCCGAGGAACCACCAGACCCCAGACGTGTGATCTATCTAAATCATCTTTTTGGCAGAGTTCTCAGGAAGCACCACCACAGCCATAACTCACATTACCAGTGCTTTAACTGAGATGTGCATAATTCCTGGGCGATTATGAAAGGGTAGGGCCTGGCAGTCGGAGCGAGGACTCTCCCCTTGTAGCATATCCCTCATCTGTTGCCACAGTCCAGGCAGCCGTCTGGAAATATGTCTCAGTCAAACAACATTGGAGGCATTCAGCATAATAATGCCTTCATGTGGTCCAACCATGTGCTGAGCTGTAGCGCTGCTGTTTCCTCGTGCCTACGCTGGAAAAACATCAGATATTCAAGAGGCTGAGCTGACAGTTTTGATATTTTTTGCGAATAGCTTAGAGTTGGTTGCTCCACATTCCTTTTATTGTCACATCAGTGGCAGTGTGTAGAAGACTTCCTCTTATCCCTGTCTAGTAATACCTCACTACTGAAAACTCAGAGCTTATTTTCCACAAATGTAACATTGGAAATGTCATTTAAAGCAGCACTGACTTTAAATTGGGGCCGCAACTGCACATCTTCATCATCTGTCAGTCTGTAAAATGTCCAATCATAGTCTCAAATCCAAAGACATTTAATTTTCATAGAAAACACTGAAAAGAAGGAACCTACACATGCTTGACATTTTAGATTCATAATCAAGTTAGATGATTAATTAGAGAAAATTGTTTCAGATTCATTTTGCACATCAATTTTTTCAACTCTGGAATAAATAATCAAAAGTTCTTCACACACATGATGTGTCGCCATTGTTGTAGCGCTTATCGAGAGAAATTACAGAACACAAGTGCAGTTAGACAATGGTTCAGATAAATAACAAAGACAGGTTATTGTCAACCAGGGTGTATAAATCTGTGGGGTTCGGAGACAATTGCCAGGATAAAAACATTTAAAGATCATGTAACCATCACAAGATGTAATTTATTTTTTGAGGCATCAATGTAATAGTTTTATTTTTGAAGCTTAAAGCGCAAATGTACTAATATCTGGATGTTATCATGCAATTCTGGGGAGATTATAAACTTCACCAGATGCAATGACAATCAGTTCGATAACTGATGCAATGAAACCCTCACGGTGAAAGTCAGAGATCGCCAACTCGGCGTGCTTCACTGACCCGTGCTTTCTGGGCCATAGGCTTTGCACAGAAACTCGAAAGACTTCGCCGTTGTGGAGGTGGAGGGCTTTACTTTTTTTGGCACATCCAGACTCAGTAACATGCCAAACTCCCAGAACCATCTTGTCCAGCTCCACCTTGTTGCCCCAGAAGTCTGAGAGCAGCTCTGCAGGGAAGGTTTGATGGACTGCTTTCTGTCCTGCTGTCTGTTCCGAGCATGCAGCCAGGCACTAAGCTAACAGAGCAGATCTGGCTCTCGTTAACACAGTCTTGTCTCTCTGCTCTTCCTCCGCCTGCCGTGGCGGCGGGCTGTATGGATTAGCGCTCAGATGAGCCTCTCCTGAGAGCAGTCATGCTGTCATGTGTAAAAATGTTACGAGACGTCGGGCATCGTTTCATAAGGTGTTGGGTTCCCAGACGTCACTCACTTTGTCAGGCCCATTCCCGGTTTGCTATCCGGTAATTGTTTTGCCATAGAGACTTTTAAGAGTAAAAAAGAGTGAGAGGATGATTGGAAAGATTATCCTTTGCCACAACCACCTGCATTCTGTATTGTTGTGAGGAACTAATATGTTAGCCATAAGGTCGGCTTTGTTGTAGGGCTGCCAGGTGCAGGAGGCTTTCCTGAAGTTCCCTTTAACAGAATTCTTGAACAAGAGCTCAGGGCCCTAAGTTTTTGGGGTTAAATCATTTTATAAACAAGAACAGTCCATTTGTTTTCTTCAGACAACTTTCCTTGTTCTGGACAAAAATACTAAAGGCACCTGTAGGTCTGCAGACTGTTGGACTGTTTACGTTCAGAGTTGAGGTAGAGGAAAATACCCCTTTGCTCCTGCAGTTTCCTTTCTTGAATCAGCCAACGTTGAGCTCTGGCCTCTCTTAGGTTACCCTCAGAGCACCAGAGGGCCGTGAGGTAATGACCGGCATGCCCAGAACTGATGGCTCTGTCACTGCAGGTGGAAACACTTTGATTATGTGAGACCTTGTGTTTACATTGTTGCACCCGTTTACATTTAGACCCTTTGACATTTCATCAAGCAATGGGAGCGTCCCGTTTCAGCGCTCTGATCTGTTTTGAGCTTTGTGACCTGCTGTAGGCCCCAGTGTCCTCTGGGATAAAAGCCAGTCGACCTCCTTTCTCACTGGTGAAGGGACTGCATTCATGTAGCCCACTTCTTATTGACCACCCAAAGCACTTCCAACTACAGATCTCATATGTACAGCACCTGTGGCCTGCACACAGCTCTTCATTAACACATGGAAACCAATGGTACACCTGGGTCAATTTGTAGTTCAGTATCTTGACATGAGGTGTAATTCTCCGATGGATGACTCAGTCTACTTCATGAGATACAGCCCCCAATATCAATTCCCAAGTCTTGTGTGGCCTTAAACCAAAGACCTTTATGAAATTGAAATAATATATTTAATATTTCAGCTGACGTGACTACATGAATGGTCGTAGTAAAAACATTTTTAGGAAGAAGTCCTATCAGGAAATGCTACGGGTTCTGTCAACACAGAGGCTTACCCACATCCTCAGAAGCAGCACGCCTGTATGTGTACCCATCAATCACACTGGGCCTCCCATAACTTAATAAGAACAGACAGGAAAACCTCTGCACTTGTTTGGTGTGAACCTCTGGCATTGGATCCATGTAAGTCAATTCAGCTATAACAGGGCTGTAATTGAGTTTCATCATATTTGATACTCTGTCAATCTAATTTAAACCTAAATGATTGTCTTGTAACCCACACTTGTTATTTTCAAAAACACAGCACCCTGTGCACAGGCCCTAAAGAAAGCAGGAGAAGGGGACGCCTCACCCTTGAAGAGAAAACTCCTCTCGCCGTGGGGGTTGCTTTCATCCCAGCCTCAGGTTACTGTGGCAATAAGCAAACAGGCTCAGGACAGACAGGCAGCAGGGGCACAGCTGCCTTGTAGAAACAAAATAGAAGGATGAGTAATTTCATTCATCATTCCACAACCCATAATTCCCCTTGTCTATGGTGCGCCTGTCCCGTGTGGCACACCCCTGGCCACACACCGTCTCTGCATTTCAGAGTCAGTGACCGTGTCGTCTTTCGGTGTATCAGGACACCAGTCCGGATCTTACTCATGCTACCGCTACAACATGGAAGCAAATACGCATGTACTCAGGCCATCAGCTTCTATAATAAACTAATCACTTTGTATCAACAAGGGTCGGGTGTAAGCTTTCCACATGCGTCAAACATTTTCATGGACTAGACACATGTTTCTACTGCAGAGCTTTGCTCCTTGTGAAAAAAAAAAAATCCACATTAATAAACTCCCTTTTGGTGAGATGATTGGCATGTATAGAAACAAATTCATTATTTTGTATAAATAATCTGGCCCCTGTGTTGTAATTGCACTGCTTATTTTTCTTTGCCAAGCTGATCTCGATTTTAGGGTCGGACCAGAGAATTTGTTGTAAACCACCAAGACTAAAAGACTCCCGATCTCCCCGTCTTTGAAGAGACAGGAGGTCTGCAAGGCCATGGAAGCTGTTTTTCTTCCACCAGGTCAGACCTGAGCCGTGCAGAGTTTAGGGATGGGGTTCACGGGTTGAACTTCTTTGGCATTTTCCTCAGGTCTTGTTGCTTGAGGCGTCAACCATGTTACAGCTCCCCATCACTGTTTTCTTTCCTGACCATTTTCAGTCCTCTGTGCCTTGGATGTAACCTAAGTTAAGGTTTATTACTGCAAACCACAGGAAACTTAGTCTCCCTGATTGTATAGTGGACAATTGAATTTGAAAACACAGCCAACCTCTACCTCTCCCACCCTCCCACGAGCAAGCAAAAGTCAAATAAAGCACTCTCCAAGGAAATCGTACCCAGGTCACACAAACACAAGACACTTCACATGTCCATTGGCTTCTTTTAATTCAGCCTGTGTATCCTCGATCCACTTTGTCGCAGGATTACCTTTCAATCAGATTATGAGGAATAACAGAGGCGTGACAAGTGTTTTGTAACCACATAGCTAGCAAGAGTCAGTTAGTGGGGTTCAACCACAGGTGCTTCTGTCTAATGACATGGGAGAAGACAGTGTTTGATCTCGTGTTACTCAAGCTACTGGCAGATCAAGAAATGAGGAAGTAGGTGATTTGTCAGGGAAGGCCTTCAGAGCAAATCCAAATGGTTCAGTCATAAATAAATTACAAATATGACCTAATAGATGAAGAGAAAATACCCAACTTAATCAGAATCAGATTTATTGGCCACGTATGCGTACACATACAAGGAACTTGACTCCGGTTTTTCCGTTGCTCTCAACGTACAGAAATAGACAAAGAATAAAACAAGGACAAAAAAAGCAGAAAAAGGTTAAGTTAAAATTGAAATACTATGTTCAAAGTATGAATATAGTATGAATATATATATATATAAATTATGGCAGAGTGAAGTTAAAAAGTCATTGCACCCTTTACTTCAATTGTATTAGGCTGCAACACTGTTTACCCCTGAAACTCCAAAAGTGTTTCCTGGACACAAACACTTGACCCACCCCTCCATCGACATAGTGGTGAGTAGATAGTGAATTTTCATTTTTGGGTGAACTATCCCTTTAACCTACTACAGTTGTTTTCTTATCGCGTGTCTGTTGAGAACTCAGTGTGGCAAGTGTTAAATTGACACGCCAGATGGTTTAGTACACAGAAACGTCAGGGGAGACGTCATTGGAAACTGTTTGGTAAAGTGCCTTTCAATCAAATACCAATATTTGGCAGGTGATCACATGAACTCTGAGTATCAACATCTACTACGGTTGGCGATGCCAGTGAAGAAGAGTGAAAACATGTTTTCCAACGAGAAAAACCTCCATTCTTTGCTTTTCTTTAAATGGATTAATACTCTCCAGTTCTGATATAACTGATGCTATCTGATAACCCTCTTTAGGAGACGTCATTGTTGTTGGCAAACATTCGCTTCTTGTCACACCTAAGATATGTCTGTAGCTGCCAGGACGCTGATTGATTTAAAGCACGGTTGTTCAGCCATGAGCAAATAACTTTTGGGTTTGGAAAAATGGATTCTCGCTTGAGAGCAACCAGCTGCCTCTCAAGGTAAAGTGTGGTTTAAATAATCTATCAGTCTTTGTTTGTTAGTGAATATTGATTTTTCATTTGGTAGAAAAAAGAAAAGGCTCAACTCACCTTACCACTAAATCTGTTTCTACATTTTGGTTTAGTAGGGCAGGGCTGTACTTGGAATTCAGAATTTTTTTTATTATTTGTCTCAGAATGAGGAAACTGATACCTTCAGATGCCATAAACTTTCTAACCAGGTTAGCATGCAAGTGGGTGTTCTTTCATGTTGTCCTGCATGCATTGATTCTGACTGTGTGTGTAAGGGTAGTGGGGTGTAATGGTATAGCTACAGTACTGAGGGAGGCTATTTTGTCTACACCTCACCACCTCCAGTTGCAATATGGCTCACATTATTACCCTGCTGAGCTCCAGCTTGTCTAAACGCTGAGCTCTCTTCTCCCTTTTCTCTCTTTATGCTAGTTTTCACAAACATTGTGCCCAGAGCAGGTTTGTAATAAAAGACCAACTCCCCCTACCTCCACCGTGCTGTTGCCTTGTGCCCTCCTGGGGCTGTGAACAGATAGTGTAACAACAGTGTGTGTGCGTGTAGCATGGTTCTGCTTCCCCACAGTTCCAGCCCTTGGCTTTATGTTCGCGGGGCCCGGAGTGGCTCCCAAATTCACTTAAAGTGCTGGATGCCTGGGCTCGACTTCCCAGCAGGCAGCGGTGCCACGCTCAAATATTTACATTCATCCCATCAAGCAGCAGACAGTAGCACATATATATATTGCAGTCAGGTCATGTGCTGCCATCCATTACCACAGTGAAGATTGAGGACTAAGATGGATGGATGTTTCTCAGTTATCTGTGTCTTCTCCCCATGTTCTACACTAACATTGCTTGTTTTTTTTCTGTGCAATGAAATACAATTGAAGACAGTTACGTTTCCCCTACAAAAATAATCTGATACACACGAGCCACTATTGGGGAAACTAACAAAACATGTCCTTGGGTTCTGAAAGGTAACAGTGGGTGTGCAGTCCCCAACCATCCCCCACTGAATGTCTCAAACAGGTAGAATAACAGAAAAAAATGGACCTAAACCAAAAGATAGAGAGACACAGAGGAAAGAGGTCTAAATAAAAACAAGCACATAACAAATTCTCAGGATAAGCAATACCAACAACAACACAAAACCAATCACACAAACTCAGAGGACCAACTGAAGGTGTTGACCCTCTGACAGCAAACAACCATCTGAACCAGGAAGCCAAACCTCCTTATGAACCCTCCCAGCCTCAGCCAATTGCCACCAGGAGAAGGAGGTCCCAGGTGCATCCCATTGCTGCTGATGAACTGGAGAACCTGTGAGCTGAGTTGAGCCTGACAATGACAATAATCTCTTTCTCATCAAACACTCATCAAACGTTAAATTCTGTCTTCAACCCTTTTTGTTCTTGTAGGGAAACATAAAAACTATGGGCTTGTCTGTGATGTGAATGAAATAAACCTGTATTTGCTGTATTTTTTGGTCACTCTTGAATTAAAATAGTTTCATCGCTGGACAAAACATGAAGTTTAGGAAAACATGCAATAAAACAGGCTGTAGTCAGTGGGTTGTTGGAAAAACAGATCCTCATTGATGATTCTGAGGCTAAATCAGAAAATGTGGATGAAGAGAGTGAAACTGAAGAGGTGAAAACAACTAGATATGAAGCTCAATAGAGCAAATTGACTTTGAGCAAATAAGAATGCAGTTGGCATTCCAGGAAAGGCAAAATTAAAAAAGGAGCAGGCCATTCGTTTGAAAGAGCAGGAACTTGAAGATCTCTGTAAATCAAATCAAAAGACTTCAATCTAGTTCAGAACAGCAGACTTGTGACACCATTTTTTTTAAATTTGCCTTTAGAATTTATTTTTCTATTTAATTTTTGTTTCCTCTTTTTTTATATTTTCTACATTTATAATTGCACAAACACACCTCAGCAAATTATATGTATGTGTAAACCGACTTGGCAATAAACCTGATTCCGAATTATTTAATGAAAAAGGTGGATGAGTATTTCACACTCTTTGAGCAAGTGTCTGACATGCTGTCTATCGTGACTGGTCATAAGTTATCACCAATTAAAATGTTATGTCTCGTGCAGTTCACTCTAAACTGCTACTGTTCACAGAATAGAATTGATGTGTCCGCTTTAGTCAGTGCAGGCATCCATTTATGAGCATCATCTAGGTCGCGCATGTGGCAGGAACTTATTGTTTTGATTCAATTTCCCCACAAAATATATAAAATAAAAAACTTAAGTCCAGATATATCAACAGACCTGTAGTGACAGTGTCTATAATTCCTAGTCTGGTTTTCCTTCCAGTGTATACCTAGGATTTGTGCACTCTGACTCAATTTATGATAATAAAAACATTAAAGTATTAAAAATCTAGTTATTGCAGGTCTCACTTTTCACTTTCCTCATTTTCCAGCCCCCCTTTAGTGTAATTTTATGCACCGTTAACTTTCTGTGTTTTGGATTTCAGCTCTCAAATTTAATTCCAGTTACATTAAAGGAGACATATTATGCCTTTTCAGTTTTTTTTTCCTCTGGTCTGTTAGGTGCTTTTTTTTTTTGGTGTACGCAAAAACTCTACGCAGTTAAAAAGCTCAAAGAGCCCCTCTCCTCAACAGAAAACGTTGTCCGACACCATTGTGATCATATGACATTTGTGTAATACACAACTAGCACTTATTCTGGCATGCCCCCTAATGGAGCCAGTTGACGTGAAAGCATATAGGCCGACAGAATAGCTTTATGAGGGAAGGGGGTGGCTTTAAGAGACAGTAGCTAAAACCAAGCATTTTAGACAGAGGCTGAAAAGAGGAGCTGCGGTAATGGACAGTACAGAGAGCTGTGTTTTTTGTTCATTAGAGTGTAAACCCTCATGTAATAAAACGCATTAAAGTTATGAATCTGAATATGTCTCATTTCAAGACTGGGTATTATGAAGAATTTTCAAAAAGAATAAACTTGCATAAATGATAAAAGTGTTCGATTTAAAGAAGATTGCAAACTTCTCATTGGCACAATTACTTTCAGTTTTTTTGCCTCAAAATCAAACCTTATTAAAGTCAGACTTCAGATCAGGATATTGTGTGATACAGTGTTCAAGTGCCCAAATCTGATCTGGGAACAGGAGAGTGGACAGCATGAACATCCGCAGCAGCAAAGAGTACAGTAGGACGTCTCTACTCTGTAAATATTATGCACATAACTTGCTTTTTGAGTCAGCGGTTTGGTGTAGATGATAACACATAAGTCTTTCACTTTTTCCCATACTTTCCATTACTTGTCTTATGACGCCAAACCAGAAATATCACTACAATGGGTCAAAAAAGGACAGAAAACACACCCTCAGTATTAAGCGTTTGCTAAAAGCAGTTGCTTTCCATAATGTTTTCTATGTGCCATTAAAACACAGACCTACTCTTGCTCCAGACAGCTTAACTAATTTAATTAAAAGTGAAGTGTAAAAAATGAAGTACCAACTCACTGAATAACACTTTTTGAAATGATAGGCAAAGAATAATGACAAATAGTTTGTATGACGGCACCATAAATATACAATGAAACAAACGGATCATATTTTTAAATGTTGAATTCCAGAAGAAGCATAACTTGAGACAAACAATCCCTCCTGACATTATTGGGCTAAATGTGTTGAAAGATTAATGAGTGTTTGATGCAGAAGGTTGTCAAACCGACCACACACGTACCCACACTCCCTGGACAGGATTAGATGTAGATTTTAGTTTTGGCCCACTAAAGCAAAAAATGGTTGTGGTGACTGAAGTCGTAATCGGGCTTCATCAAACTGCGAATCACCCGTGACGAGATCGTGAATCCAGACAGGTCTGCAGTTTTACACCAAACATGTGTATATATTTATCTGACAGGGGGGGGGGGGAGGAGGGTGAAAAATAAAAAGAGTTCCATAAGTAACATCTGGAGTAGTGGGCTCCTGCATTGGCAGAGTGCACCCATTCGATTCCAGATTTATGGTAACATTACAGTTTTGGCTCCGGCTATGCAAGAGCAACGCGAGGCCTATTTATTTGCTCGCCTTCAAAACTGGCTGCCACACTTATGCCATGCTGCCTGCCAGGTCCAGTCTCTCACTCTGGGTCTCTCTGCCTCCACCTCCTTGTATGTTTAAATATCACAATATGCTCTTATGAAATGGTCGTGTGTGTGTGTGTGTACATCTGTGTTTGATACCTTATTTATTTATTTATTTTTAAACCATTCAGACTGTTCTGTAATACCATTCTTGTAAAAATGTCCTGGGCGTTTCACTGGACACATGGAGGCCTGCTTAGTGAGGGATTTACCCATGTGACAATCAAGAAGATTCGACCCACAAACCTGTTCCTTTTTACATATATTGACTCAAACACACGTCACTAGGCAGATGTGTTTGAATCCCGCTGCAGTCCATCAACAATGTATCTTTTTGCTCCCAAACACAAAGTGTTAACGTGAGAGGACCTTTCAGTCTCTCTCCAGGCCTCGCTCGCTGCCAAACCGCATTCCACCGTCAGCTGCCATTTCTTACATCTGCTGCATTGACGTGGTTTCACTTGACTGTAGTGAGGAATTTATTTAGCTTTTCTGTGATGAAATATTACACAGACACCAGGCCCTGCTCTCCACTATGTCTTATTTGTGATCCCCCGGCTGTCGTTATGTTGTGAGTGGTTGCGGCTTCTGTTTTACTCTGCATTTGCCCGGCGCTGCTGCTGCTAAAACTCACAGCGTGTGGTGGAAACACACTCTGCCCTCACAGGACTCAAACATAGTAATGTGGATGTCAGGTCCTTAATATTGAAAGTTGATAAATCAGGGAGGCCCCAGAAAAATGAAACTGCACACTTTAACCTCTACCCTGGGCATTTACAGGTGGATAAACAGAATTTGAAAGCAGTCAGTCAGTAAGAAGAAAAATACTAATAAAATATTTTGTCAAAGAGGTGCGGGTGTGAGGGTGATAACAGAAACAGAAACTCAAAAGGCAAAAAAGAAAACAAAGTTAAAGCTGCACGAAGAGCATATACCTCAGCTGAAGCCAACAGTCCCTGTATGATATCACATTTAAGATTTTTGACTGGAGATCAAATTGTGCACTCTCATTAATATCAGTTCCCTTTGTGTGTGTTTGTGTGTGTGTGTGTATGTGTGTGTGTGTGTGTGTGTATATATATATATATAAGTCTCTGGGAAATATTTCACAATGTTAAAGAAAGTGACAAAAACTCCTAGATCCCGTCCCCAGATCCAGAGCCACACCAAAATGTAATGGGTACTTTCTTGGGTCATACTCCACCCCTCCACAAAATTTTATGGAAATGAGTTTAGTTTTTGCGTAATCCTGCTAACTAACAAAAGAGCACAGAGGAAAACATACCCTCCTTGGCAGAGCTAATAACAATGGAAAGAAATGATGATGTGGGTCGTTCCATACAATGATCCTACAGAGGCTGATTGCTCAACTCTTTACTTCCCCTGAGCTGTTCAGCCAAAAAGCTCCAATAAAACAGCTGCACTGAAGCTATACAGTGAACAAACAGTAGTGTAGGATGTGGAAGCTAAAAAACAGATTTACAGGAGTTGTATTATATTTAACCCACATTGGTTGAAGGCAAGAAACACAACTCCAAATGAAGTTGCTCTGTGGCTGCTGGATGTATAAATGGTTGTATTTGTAAATGGTTGTATTTATATAACATTTTTATAACACCCATTCATACAGTGTATCTATTAACAGCACTTTTTTTGTTCTATGGGGCAATTCAGGGTTCACCATCTTTCCCAAGGACACTTTGGCATGCAGATGGGAAGACTAGGGATCCAACTCTGGTCACAGCCACCCCATAAATAAAGTATAAATGTTTGCATTTGCCATTATAGTAGATATGGTGATAAACTGTCAGTTGTGTTAACAGCCCGCTCCCAAGTGACCAAAATAATCAATGTATTTTTAAGAAAAACGAGAAAAAAATGCTTCTCATGGGGATGTTAAAGAAACTGGGCCTTCTACATGGAAGGATGATGCACCCAGCTCTATGAGGCACTGTCTGTGCAAATTGCAAACCTCGCAAAGATACCACTTTTCTTAAACGGGGCCAATCCATCAGGCTAAAACCAACATTTCAGTGCCTTGCTGAGGGCAAAACCCCACAGAGACCCAGGCAGTCCTATCTGCTTTCGAGGATGAACACTGAGGAGTAAAGTGGCCCTGCTGGTGACACCACAGAATGCGAAAATAGCAATCATGCAATCATGGCATATGGTGCTGCCATGACAGTTATTTCTGAGTTTTGCTGCCTGAGCAACAAACAGCACCCATAGTGTTCACAGGAGCTGAAATTAGACTGCAATGAGAGGTTTCTTCTAACGCAAAATAATGCCTGAAATATTTGAAACATTACTGTGACCTTTGACTATACACCAAACCCTCTACTAGAGAAGATCATGACTTGAGCGATGCTAACGCCCAGACCAGTGGCTCCCAAGCTTTTTTGCTTGTTGCACCTTAAAACTAAGCCATGTCTATTTTACTATAAGTGGGGAAATTTAGTATTTTTGAAGTCCATCAACTGTAAGAGTTTGTAGATCCGTTATCACACAATTTAGTCTGGGGAAAAAAAGTGAGACAAATGCGGGCAACTCTTTTTGGCTTCAGAAGAAGCAAAAAGGTGGACCGTGAGATTATTATTTTGTTGTAGTTTTTGCTAAGAAATGATACTTTGCTGGGGCTGCTACTCTGCCTAGCTTTAGCTTTGGACTCCTGTGATGTCAGACTCACAATGGACAAACTTTTAAAAGCGATAAATGTCTGTGCTGCAAAACATTCAAACATTCTTGGCTACTACATTGAATCAAACCTGTAGCATTGCATTTTTTTATACATTTTCTCACATATTAAGTTGAACTTCCCCAACACCTTTAAACAAACTTTGAAGTATAACGTCAGTGGAATTCTTTTTAAGTGTCAGCATGTGCTTTGTAAGATCCAAACAGCAGTGAAATCATGTAACTGAGATGCTATCACTGGGGGATCTCATGTTTATGAAATTAGATGCATCATCTTAACGTCAGTTCCCCCCCCCCAGCTTGTATGTCATTCTGCTCTCCACAGGTTGCTCTGCTTCTCCTTGATCCCAAGTTGGCAGATGTGTGCTAGCTCGGGCCCACAGCACCCGTGAATTGGGTCTCATTGTTTGTAGCAGCTGTTTAGTCGGCCTCTCTCAGGAGCTCAGACGACGGCCAATTACCAGGATTTAGGCTGTTAGGAAACAGCTGAGGTGCAGGCAGCTAAACCGCCAGCTTGTCTAGCCCTGTTACTGTTATCGTGTGAGCGCAAGTGACTCTTGGATGGACTGAGATGTGGGATCCTGGGAGGAAATTCACAGGCATTATCCTCCAATAAACAAAGGAAGAACAACTGCATGTGGCTGTGCATGGTGGGCCTGTTTGAAAGCAGGAGGAAAATGGAAATGGGTCAGACGAACCTTTGAACACCAGCTCTGAACATGAGACCAGGGCTTTGCGGTGAGACTATAACTGGGATTATGTGAGTTTACAGCAAAGAGGAAGAAATGCTTTGCGTGGTTGGAGTTGGTGTAAGCGTTGTTTCACCAACAACATAGCACGGTGCATGTACAAGAAACTGCGGTCGACGAAATTGTGTGAATGAAAAGTCGACATCAGGTATCAAAGCCGAGATTTCCTGCATTCCCTCGCCCCCCCAAAGACCCATTCCTGTTCTATTTCATGAAAAGTGTCTCCCTTTCTGAGAGCAGTTTACTCTGGCATCTCAACCACCTACATTTATTCATTTCCTAGTATACTCAGGTCAGAACAATGTGCATGCCTCCACAGTCTGTTCTTACAAACGCAATTGACCCTTTTTGTTTGAAACTGGCAGTGTCACTTTCCCCCCCCCCCATTTCAAACCCTCGCACAAAACAAAAGTAGATGATGTCCACCTGGAATAACACATGTCCTCAATTGGCCAAAACACAGCGTTGGCTTGCGGTTCCATGTAAGCACAGCCCTCTCCCTTGTTTCTGGTGGTTTTAGAAGAAGTTTATTATGAGAAATGAAGACAGGAAATATTTTTCAACTGCCTTAGGTTAGCTGAAAAAGGAGGAGACTCAGAAACCGCCTTGAAAAGCGGAATCTAGTGGAGAACCTGGAAAAATATGGCTTTGATACAGTGATGAAGGAGACAAACACACGAAACATCAATTAATTGGACATTAATGAAAACATGCCTGGTCGTAAAGTAAAAAAGGATAATCCAGGAAAAAGGAATAGGTATCCACTTGGGTGTGAACAGCTTGGAACAAAAAGGTTTTCTTCATTCTGAACACATGCATGAGCGAGTAATTAAAAAGGGTTTTGCAGGACATCCAAAAATCAGAATTCATGCGGGGAAAAAACACACTGATCGAGTGCATACGGCCTATACTGAAGTAATTTAGTTAGTCAGTAATCTTCGTAAGCACTGCGCAGTCTAACTCCTAATGTTTCCTTGTATCATGCAAGCTCAGACTGCACTCATTTACAGACGTGCCCTTTGGGAAAATATGCTAATTTGTGAGGGTGTAATTTGTAAAGTACTTATGCATCTCTGACCCTTTTGTCTCCTCTGTGATTATGTCTGGTTCAAACAGTGTGCAGGATCTGAGCAGTGGCCTGCGTGCATCACCTCCTCAAACACCCATGAAGTTTGAGCTGATCCAAAACAGCCCCGGTCCTGAAGTGATTGCGAGGCTGGAACAAGTTTTTAATCAGTCAATTCTTTCAGGAATCTGACAATTAGGCAGCAATTTCTTTCATATTTGCGTCCAAGGTCCAGGAGCAAGTAAAAGACAAAGTCCTGGCTCTAATGAACAGGGGCTCCTTGGAGCATCCTTCACAGCAAGGTAACTAATTATTTCAGCATGCCACAGGAGTCATATTTCCTCATCAAATGGGAAATGATTTTCAGAACGTCTGTGTTCTTGGATTTCATTTCGTGTGGTTTCGCCCGCTGCCGGTGAAGTTGAGTCTCTGGCGGACTAAATGGCCAAGGTGAAGTCTGGAGTCTGTCAAGTCACGGGGAGAGCCAAGCGAGAATCTCCACTTGTCGATCTTGTGTGCCGAGATAGCCATGCAGTTCCACGACTCCTTTCAAATCTTTCAGCAGCAGAGAGGAGGCACGGATGAAAAAAGAAACTAAGGGAGAAGCTATAGGCAGCATGGAATATCACTTAGTTTTTCAATGGAAAATGTGGCTCAGGGGAGGCGGAGTTTGGCCGGCTCACTGCAGTGAGAGATGAGAGGTCAGAAAACTTGATAGGATTATATGAGGAAGTTTCGGGGTGAGCCATCTCACAGGGCCACGCTGAGGTCCAGAGGCAGCTGATCCACAGGAAAACAAATGGGACAACTTGTTGGGTGTTTTGGCCACTTTATGGGCTGTGCCCTGATTGTTTCTGACTGACAATGGAACCACAGGATACACTACTGTCCAAAACTGGGCAGCATTCACAGATTGTGGCATTTGCCGAGTCTGGCTTGGGAGCAGCTGCTGTCAACATCTTTATTCCAGTCTCTAAAATTGCTTCTTGCAATTTTTATTTTCTTCAGTATCTCTCTCATTCTGTCTTCCGTGACGTGAGTCGTATTGGCCAGAGCTCCATGGCACTGCACAGGTTCAGGCGGTGGCATGGTAGAGCCATTAATATACAGGAAAGACATGTGAGACTGAGCCCTGAGGAAAAGGACACACCTAGGAAGTGCATACATAAATTCAGTCTTCCCCTGGCTTCCCCGAGATGCCAGACACTGCACAAAGGCTCAGTTGTCTATTGACACTATCGTACAGGATGCACGATACCACAAGCGTTCAAATTATAGGTACAGACTTCCTTAGGTATCCACATCACGATGCACGAAAACCCCAACTTCATAAAATCTTTATTTAAAGACATTTATCTCTTTCTCCTGCTGCCCTCTGGAACTCCTGAGAGACAGATTTTGATCTGATCCCAGGTCAGGCAAATAAAGTGAAATGCCCAACATCCTTCTAAAGGTAGCAAAAATACACAGACAGCAAACGATGGGGCCCGAACCGCTAATGTGTGGTATGTGGTTGACGCAGCTCACTGCTGTGTACATTCAGCTCTTCCAATGGTTTGTCATGATTAGTTTGTTTAGCTCTTAAAAACCACGCAGACTTGTGTGTCATAAACAAACATCTCCTACATTGCATTCAGTGTCGAGCTGTGGCCCATGGTTAGAATTAAGACTTTTGCCTGGTGACATCAACAAAGGAAATCTTAAAATTGCCTAAAGTGGCAGTTTACAGGCTACAATTTGTTCTTTCCTCAGAAAAAAAACAGGGCTTTCAAATGATAAACACACAAAAAACACACAGACAAACATGTAATCTGTGGCTATTTAGAGAAGATTAATTATCTACAGGCAACTTTAAAGCTATAAAGTTAAAGGCAACTATATTGACAATCTAACCAATAACTAGTGTTAATTGGAAGGGAATAATTCAAAGTGATTAAAGAGATTTATTGCCAAAGTGCGAGGTTTCCTTAGTCAATGTTGTGTATTCTATAGAACTGTTTTGATGAAGTCTTGAAATGTATTGTTTTTAAACTTGTAAGCATGTAGCATCCATCACTGTATTTGCTACACAAGACGTTGTCGTACACTACAGCGATGTACGATGAGCCGGCTAGCAGTTAGCATGCAAATTTCGGTAGAAGAAAAGTAGTGGCAGAAATAAAAGCAAAGATTCCCACTGTTGAAGACAGCTCTTGGCGAGTAATTGAATGAAGTTGGATGCAGAACTCACAACATTTCTGCAAGATCAGTAACAGCTGGTAATGCTAATGCTATGTAGCAATAGCAAAAGAACCAGACACTGAGACAAAAACATACCTAAAAATAAAATGGCACGCAGTAGAGCACATACTTACGCCATGGCCCAATAGTCTTTTTAAATTCAATCAAGCTGCGCAACTTATCGATATCAGTCCCAGACTCTCCTAAATAAGCCAGATTTGTTTCATCAAGATACGTGAATTATTTTCTGTGTAAACAGGAAAAATGTTAAAAACGTCCTGAAAAAAAATCCTGGATCAACACCTAAATTAAAAGGTTCTTCCGTGACCCCTATCGCATCCTTTTTTAATGTAACCTTGCTTAAAAACAGACAAAAAAACAAACACACAGAGGTGAAAACAATCTTCTTGGCAAGGAATAAATGTTTTTAAACAACTCCACATAAATAGTTTTAGTATCTATTGGATGTATAAAAATACACATTTTTTCGCAAACACATCTGCCATTTATATGGTTCTGTCACTGCCCCCATTTTCTTTTGCAGATAGATCAAGATTGTGACGATTAAAAAAGAACTAGAAACAAATGAAATGCCTTTAATTTCATTTCGAGGTTTATTCATTGCCTTGACCAAGTAACAACTTTTTATAAAAGAAACTTTACATGAGAGCAAATTGGACAATACAAGGAGATATGCATTTGGTCATTGGATCGAAAATCCAGTCTCTATCAAAACAAACAAAAAAAAAAATCTGAATTTATATAACTTAACAATAAAAAAACAAACTGTGGTCACAACTTTCTTTGTTTTTACAAAGTCTGTAATAATAATAATAATTTATAGGCTTTATTACACGCCGTTGCTTTCAATTTGTTTACATGGTTGTGAAAGCAGGGTTTGTGCTGTAGAAATGCATGTACAGAAGTTTGGCTGTAGGAACCACTTTGTTGGTACTCTTAGCGTCTTTGTTGGTGAGCGACTGCAGGTAGGAACAACAAAGGCTCCTCTGTCGTCTCTGGAGCCTCCTTTCTCTTGCTCTGTCTCTTCCCAGTGAGCGTGTGAGGTGTGAGGGTCGCGAGTGGTCCAGAGGTTCAGAGGTGCGATTAGAAACACACAGAGCGGGCCCGGCACTACCCCGCAGCTACCCTTCCTGGATAAAAAACACATGTGGGAGCCCACAACCCCCACTGCATAAGCAAATAATGCCTGGGGATTGGCTAGTGCGATTCATTTCACTATTATTCCATAGGCACGCTAACAGGAATAATATGCCATTGTCCTTTATTTCTTTTACTTCTCATCACCTTTATGTAAAATCACATCCATCCATGAGCCAACCAACCAAAAACTGTAAGTGCACCTTTTTTTTTTTTAAAAACAGTTTGCACATTCAAGACACATAAAAAGGTCATAATGTCACTGTGCAGTTTAACTCCTTCTCCCCAAAAGTCCTTGACCATAAGCACAGTCTGGGTTGTCAAAAATAAAATATAAAAACTGCACAATTTATGAAGGAGTGTACATTTTGACACACATAAACAGTACCTTGAAGATATACATAAAATTAAAAAGTCAGCATAGAGAGCCAACTTCAGTTTCTCTCATAAGCCCAAGTTTGTGAACTTGGCATCCCTCGCTGCAAACGTGTATACCATATGCACCGTACATAAGTACTTTCTATAAAAAATAAAAAAGATTCTTTCCATCTGATGACAAAAAACAGATCTGATTGCTATATCGTTAAGAAAAAGTACAAAGTTTGATCGAAAAACAAAATGACCACACATATACAGACAGAAGAAATACTTTGCACACTTGCCTGGGCGACAAAGATAATACTGATGTGTATTTTTGATGAAACACAAAAAGAAAAATGAGGGGGAGAAAGTCAAACTTTAAGTCCTCAGGCTTCTTGTAAACTGCAATTTGAATGTAATGCTTAACAGCTGAGAGGGCTGAGGTTCAGAAGGCTGGGGGAGCTGGTGCAGGATTTTTTTTTTGTTGTTTTTTTTTGTTTATTCACTCCGGACTATCGTGTTCTGAGCACAAAAAAGTGAAAAGGCAACACTGTCGACAAATAGCACTGATACGCCAAAGCAAAAACATCCCTTTTAGGTCATGGCAATCTTCCATTTAGAACAAATACTGTACAGAGCATGTCCGTGGATCTACGTAGAACTGTGTCACTGCATGGGTGAGCGTGATGTCATTTGGGTCCATACGTGGCATTTGTGCACATTTCAGCGACTAAAAGCCCAGATAAGAAAGGATTCCTTTTGCTGGTTGAATGAAACCCAAGGCTGAGACGTGGACAGGGTAGAGAATGTTGGCTGCTTATCGCCGCGCTGCTCACGTTCGAGCAACTTATCTACTGTATGTATCCAACAGTATTGTTGGCGTGCCAGAAACAAGAGGCTGACGGAGACAAAACAGGGTTCAGTTTACAGTCAAAATGAAGACTCCAGTCTAAACAAGAACAGAGAATTGATGCTGGGCATTTACTGAGAGAGCGTGTGTGCGTGTATTATTTGAGTTCATCAGCGCCTCGGATGGTGAGCTCATTCACTTCTTAAGGCACAGGCTGTTAGGGTGTTTTTCCATTCACAATCACGACTAAAGTGTGAAGAAAAAAAAAAGAAAAAAGAAATTCCTAAATTCCAAACAGGCACCTCAGGATCTGTTCTTTGCATTGACCGCAGTCGGTGAGTTATTTGTCTCAATAACAAAGGCACTTTGGCAAAAATACACATTTTGTAACGTAAAAAAAAAAATTGAGAAATAAAAAAATCTGACTCTTCCAAAAATAAATTAACAATACAAAAGTGTCTTGTTTTAGGAAATACTGTTGCAGAACTATCACCAATACTTGTCTGTCACACTTTAACCCAGCAAAGAAAAGGATGGTCAAGGCCTCTTTTGCACTTTTTTGGACACCGATAACAACCCAAAAAGAATGAGAGTTCTCTTTTTGTTCCACACTTCCTCGCCTCAAAAACCCCCTTTCCTCAAACAACAGTCCTCTATTCATGCCAGGGAGAGTTTATTTAGACTCTGTCGAGTTTGCTGACACAGAAATGTTTGCTGGTTTGCATAGAGAGATGGGAGCATGACGTCAGGGGCTAATACTTTTGCACCAGCGGCACTTTAACAGTCTTGATCTCTGCTATATGAGACGACTTCTGGATGATGCAGCTGGTGGTCCCGGAGGTGCTGTCCTTCCCCTGCGCCAAGTTGGTCAAGGCCATGGCGGCATTGATCTCCTTCCAGTACGTCTCGTCTTTGCCCTTCACCTTTTCCTTCTGCACAGCTCCAACGCCAGGGCTGCCACTGATGATCAGAACATGCAAACAGGCGCACACAGAAGAACAAAACAGTGGGGCATTAGAGGTCAAGTTGAGCTTGTGATGAATGAAAAAAAGAGGATTTAAACTTGACGGCAGGGGAAAAGAAAATCCACTCACTTGTCATATTTACTTAATCCATGGTCTGTGGTTTCTGAAAGCACAAAGAAGGAAAAAAATGGTTAATTTTGCAGAGTTCTTTGGGGTAAATGAAGATTTATTGAAATTTAGAAACATAGTGGTTCAGGAGTTGTGTGTGTGTGTGTGTGTGTGTGTGTGTGTGTGTGTGTGTGTGTGTGTGTGTGTGAGGTCTGCATGCGTACACCCTGTCCTGTTCAAACATGTGTTGCTCTGTTTTCTCTCTCTACTTCGATCTCGGACAAAAAGGACGTTTTTGCAAGAAGCCGTCAAGAAACAAGGTGACTAATGGGATCAAGTTGAAAGATGTTTCTTATGACTCATAAACTCCATTCGCTAATATTTTGTTCAAAAACAAATGGGCCCCAGCCAGTGTAATTGAGTTGTCTGAAGAAATCAGATCGAAAATGACTGAGCGTAGAAGATTTGAGTGGGAATGAGCAGCAGCAAGTGAGTCAGTGAGAGAAAGATGGAGGCTTTCCCTCCTTCTATCTCATATGTAAAGCATTAGCAGGGAATAGCAAAGTCATTAAACAATGAAACCCGAAATTTTCTTCGGGGCAACCGAGTGTTTATTTCACCATGCTGCTCATTCAGATCATGTCTGTGTGTTTGCTCTGAACCCGTCTCCTCTTTTGGGTCCAGCTCCAGGTAAGTTTTGCCCAGCAGTGAATACGATGACACCGGCTTGGCGTTTCATGAGGCATTAAAAGAGAAGGGAGCATCTGGATTTCCTAGCTGTGCTGCCTCCAGGCGCTCTCCCTTAAGTTAACTAAACACACAGCTAAGGCTCCTGTGAGCTTTTAAGAAGTTCAGTCTTGACCAGGTAGAGCTGACTTAAAAACATTCAAACGAGGGAAAATTCCCTTCCAATCCTCATTTAGTGCAAGCAAAGTTTGTGTTGTATCTACAGGTCCTTCTCTCAACAATGGCTTCTTGCTCTCTTGAATGTGACTCTTCTGGGGCGGTTGTGGCTCAGGAGGTAGAGCCAACCAGAAGGTTTGAGTTCCATCCCAGATTCCTACCTTCCGCGTGCTTTGCACAATAGCGATGTTAGAGAAAGTCCAGCACAAAGATGAAAATTCATACGTGGATGCACTGTTTGAATGTGTGTGTGAGAATGGGTGAAGAGTCAAGAGTGGTCACAAGGCTAGAAAAGCACCATTCACCATCGCCCTCTTAGGTATCCCACAACATGTCTAACACATGTTCCAGGTACGCCCAGTATTTTGCAAAAAGCAAATGTCTAAACCTGAGCAACCATTTCAACACACCACCGTCAAGCATTACACCAGTGGACGGGTGTTCCTGAGCTCGGATTTCATTCCTATGATTGTTAGACGAGATTGAAAAGTTTGCACGAGGACACTGTGTCAAGGATTTAGCGTTGTCCCAGACGGCCAAAGACGGAGAGACAAAACTCCTCTGGGCTCAGAAAGCACACAGAATTTTTCACTGTTCTGCTTTGTCACCTCTAACCTCACCAGAGCCCTCCATGGACTTTCCACAGATTTGGATCCAGTGTTCAGGATTATGCAAGCTGCCATAAGTGCCTAATTATTCCCAACGCCTTCCTCTGTTTCTCCCTTGTTTTCTAAAAGTGTTCCCATGAAGCATGACCCAACACTGACAGTACCGGGTTTGTAAGGTCCCTGGCTAATGTGGGCCTGATTATGAAATGTCCTGCTCTTCTGTAAGAGGTGTATTCCACAGAGAGAGAGAGATAGACTTCACTCTCTCTTTCTTCTGTCGATCGTTCTTAGACAGAAAGAAGAGAGGAATGTGTGTGCACGAGTGAGACAGAGATGAGGACGTGATAACCCAGAAGTACAAACCACAGAATGAGATTTTAGGGTTTTAGAGTTCCAACAAAATCCTCACACACTCGTCTGGCCACAATTCCCCGTTGTCCTATCATTCCCTCGGTCTTTATCTTGCTTTATCAGCGAGTCCTTTTCCCTTTTTATTGATATTCCTCTTTTTCCTTCTTCCTCTGTTCTCCGCTCTTTCAACTCTTGCTGCAGTGATTTGCTGTAAAACCCAACTGATCCAGGTGCTAAAGACTGACCATGCCCGTGCAGTCCAGCCAAAACAAATGCAATGTTTCCCGTCTGTGTTTTAATAAAGGGTGACTGTGCTATGTCAGGAATAAGCACTTCTTACACATTTTCAAAAGCTGTTTTGGAAAGCCTTTGATTTTATCCATTCTCTTCTAAATCTCTCATTTTTTCATAGGCTCTATTTCAACCATTTTTCAGCCGCTTATTGTTTTAGCCTAAATTGTGAATATCAGGAAGATAAAGGCATCCTCTCTGCACTCTATCTCATCCACTCTCTTGATTGTTGCCAGTGCTCTAAAGCAGATAGGTCCTGATTAAAAATGTGCACAATTCTCCATAATCACAGCACTGTAATTGCAGGGCAAATTACACTATTTTCATGTGTTTTTCATGTTCCCAAGATATATTAGCTCAGTGTTTACTGCTCATGTGTATAGACTGGTGGGTGACAGCACCAAAAAGGTAATCTCAGTGACATCACAGGCAAAACGATAAGCAGAAGAGAGACGAAAGTGTCTTTGTGTGTTGTGAAGTCGCTGTGGGCTGTGAAGTGCAGTGTGAGTCTTTCCATCCACAGCGTTAAGTGTTTCCAGTGTGTGTGAGGCAGCCACTGTCCAGATGCTGCATTCAGAACATAAAAACAGTGTTTTTGATAGACTGCATGGAGAATGCAAAGATGAATTATGCCAACCCCCCAACCCTTCTTAGACTGAGTATCAGTCTGTGCCCACGGGAACCCCGGACTCCAGGATCTGGAAATGCACCACTGCATACAAAAACTGTTTCCAAAGCCCTGTGCCTAAAACATCTAAAACTCAGATTTTTTAAAACAAGCACAGTGCCAAAGACTCAATAAATCACCAATAAATCAAACAGGACCTTTTATTATTCTCTCATTCTTCTCTCCCTGTTTTTTCTTTTCTTTTTTCTATCTTTACTACTTTGCTACTGAGCACTCAGGTCCACTTTGCTGTTGCCTTTGGGCTTCACCAACAGTAGGGTTTCATGGACCGCCAAAGGGGAAAGCTAAGAAGTCTGATGGTTTCTGGCGTCGCGCTGGAAATCCAAAAATACTCGCTCACTTAGCATCACCGCAGGGTAATGGAGGGAGAGCAAAAAGGGGGCAAAAGAAGAAGAAAAAAAAAAACTGACAAGCTTTAACAAAACTTGGTAAGAATGAGGGAAAACAAGCAGGGGCTGACAAATTAGAGAGGGTGAGGTTACACCTGTTAAGACGACTGAGGAGGAGAGCGGTCGACTATCATCATTACCATCTGGTGCTGTTGTTAGCAACATACAACAATAAACAAGGCCGGCCCCGCTACACAAACCAAGGGCTGGCCTGAATTAGGCCAACAAATAAACACACATTCACACGTTTTTATAGGAGATTTACATTGCAGGCTTCTATCTGGTGTTCTTATCCAAAGTGTCGATTCTAACGGTCAAACTAAATATCTGCATGACCATAAAAGACAACAGAGAAAAACAGAACAGGTAAGAGAATTAAATGAGAAGGTCATGTATGGTGTTAATCCGCCAAGCTAGCCTGGCTCTATATTCCTACTGGCACATTTAGAGGAAGAGGCACATACGTAACTTCCTGTAAAATAAATAAAGACAACTTACTTGTAGTTTTACCACCTTCAGAACACTTCTTAATAAGAATAAAGACAAAACATTATTTAATACTTGCTTGTATTGTACCCTTTCATGAATTTATAAGTTTTAACATATGGCTTCATTAATAGTTCATTATGCTAATCATGTATTTATGCTGAATTTATTAGTTCTAATGACTTATGGGTTGCCAGGTTGTGAATCATTTGTTTTACTGCTGAGTCATTAATAAAGTTATTCATTCTATCAAGTTTACAATAATGTGTTAATAAGTCATTAGTAAAGGAAATAAACCATCAGGTCTTCACACACTGTTACACATGTAACGTTTCTCAGCTTTTAAAAAGTCGTGAGAAAAACTTGGTCAACAATCATAAATGTTAAAATGTCATTGAGAAAATAAGTCTCCGGATGTTAATGTGAAACACTGGAAAGCAAGAAAGAAACCATAAATTCTCCTGCTGGAGGAGAATAAACACCCGACAGGCTTTTCATAACAGCACTGTAAATAGTTATCAGAAATATCTTAAACAAGCGATCTTTCAGTTAATCATCCCATTCATGTGAACAAATGGACTCTTTATAAGCTGCTTTTTTTTGGGGGTAAAAAACCCTGAATGACACCAGACTGATGGTGATATGAGTTTACTTTGACAGTAATGAGCAGATTATTCCATCTCTGGAGGAGACTTAAGGCTACACACACGCACAAATCCAGATCTCTATTGTTACAGTAAGGAAATGATCTCAGCTGATTTCCTCTTAAACACGTGATGAGAAGCAGAGTTGCGTTGCAGACTTGACGATCTGCTCGCTGCTGACCTGTGAAGCCGCAGCACAGGTCAGCGTCATTATGCAGCCTGTTAGTTATATAACGCAGCCGGTCAAGGTCTGTGGATGAGTCAGGAGTTACTGTCACCACAAAGTGAGTCATAACGCCACTCTGGACTTAAAATGCCTTATCGTCTGTGTCATGAAGATTAGACGGAATGTACAGTCTCATTCAAATGAGTGAATGTGCAGACATGTGATTGCATGGACCAGTTAGGCTACTTTTAGCCAAATCCTCTGACCAAAAAGGAAATGACAAGCGCCTCAGGCAATACATGGTGACGTCCATCGATGCTATCTTTGATTTGACACAAACCCAAGCCACAGTCTTGAGCGTGAGGTGCGATCCCTCGCATTTTTGGGCTTCCATATTCATCCTTTATAGGTTTCTTTAATGATCTGTGCTTTTTATAAAGTGAAGGAGGGTCTGTAAATGAAGTTGGGGATGACTTGGCATTGTGTTGCCTTGCGATCTGCCAACGCTACTTTTATATCACCCCTCCCAGCTATTTCTCTCTGTGTCTGTCTCTACGGGTGGTGAAAAAGTCTGAGACTCCAAAGAACCAAACTGTCAATTCCATTCAGCTAGCCAAAGACATCATACACGGTATGAATTTAATGCCTTCTCCGTTTGCCCCGACAATGCCTTCATCACTTAAAAAATAATATTGAATAATTAGCTCTTACACTATTAAATGGAACATACACACGGTGACACAGCCAGACAAATACTGAGCCGCTGCCCAAAAAAACTCCCCCCCCATCCGCTGCATTTCTTTTTCTGTGTTGCTCTTTTTCCGTGTCTGTGCGGCAGATGACACACTGGTGTGGCTGCGGTCGGGACAGATAACCAGGATCCAGCAACGAGGATTGCCTTGTGTGTTCTCGCTAGATGGAGAAATAATAACAGTGTTTCAGAAGTTTAAATGCTGCCAGGTCGTCATTGTGTTTACGAGTGCCAGTAAACAGAGTGTAATCAGGGCCCCAGTAAATCAGCCAAAATGAGAGGAGCGTCTCGACAGAGAAGTAAATACGTTGTCATGGCAAGTGTGTGAGCGTCTCCTTTATGTGCTTGTGTGGATGCGTGCCTGTGGACCGCTAGGGTGTCACGGGCAAACAAACAAATAAACAAACAAAAAAATCAAGAGCCTCATCAGGAAAAGGTCGGGGTTTGGCATTTGGCACGACAGCAGATGATGAAAACGTCACAGAAGCGGAGACAGTGATCGTGATTACGGCTCCATCCAAGCTAGAACATTTTCATTTGAAAATGCATCAATCTTGCTCGGGATACACAAGGCGGCCACACTACTCCGGAGTTTTAGAGCTGGTAAAACTGAGGAGTTTGGAATCGCAGCTGGCCCCACTTTAGTACAGACGGGCAGAAACTGAGATGTTTAAAAATTATGATAAACACTCACAACCACTTGCTGATTGGGTCTTTTCAGTAGGATGTACCCGTCCCTGATTCGTCAGGCTCCTATCACATGAACCCCTTCCAGAAGCAAACAACTAGTGTTAGCCTTGGCCTCCAGAGTAGAGCACGACACAGACGATCAATTACAAGAGTTGCTGACCCTGTTGTCTTTGCTAAAAGCTGTTCAGTGGAATTCTGCATTTTACAATGATACATCTGTCGACATATATACGAGATGAGCTATTATTTAAGCAATCTGCGCCAATTCCTGGACGTGAATGCCTTTCCTGTTTACACTTGCCCATGCCAGGTGTACGTGTGGGGTCACATGATATGAGTATGTACAGGGACCAAAAGCTTGTGTGGCCAGAGATCGGTTTTGTTTTAAGAAGCTTTTTCAAACTAAAAGGTACAAATATGGATGAAGCCTGACAGAGGGTTCTTATTTAAATTACTGACTTCATGACAACTCATCGCTGATGACGAACCGATGAGCCTGTTCATCGCTTTGATACAACAGGTACAAAGCTGACACAACAGTGTCGACTCATCTCCTCTGGGGGATGAAGGGCTGTTAGCGGCGCGGAGAAGACACACACACACGCATCAGAGGAAAAAACTAAAACCACGAGTAAACATTATTTGGATTTTTAAGTGTTTTCATGTGCCCAAAAATATCCTTTTTTCGAGAGCTGGAGGCCAAATGATATGTTTGCGCAGCACTCACTGCATCATTATGTTGCAATTCTTCTTAGTGGTAGATTGAACTGCACTCTCACACTCTTGGGGGATTTCTGTGTGTGAGCGTGTGTGTGTGTGTGTGTGTGTTCTGTGTCCCTGCTAGGTCACACCTCTGCTCTCTCATTAAACCTCGCCCTCTACTCTCTGCTCTGCTCCGTCCCGTGGGAACACAATGGAAGACTATTGTTCTAGACATGGCTCGGTTTTTAAAATGGAAACAATTTGTGTTTTATACAGACCAGGGCAGTGCAGCTCGGTTTCCCTGACTAGGCAGGCAGCTGTGCTCTCTGTATCTGATGACCTTATTGTGTGTGTGTGTGTACGTCCCTAAAAACCATAGCCTGCTGCTGATTTTAAAGCGATCAGATTGTAAGGGCTCATTATTCTGCACTTTTCCAGTTCTATGTTAGGGAGTTGCACGTAAATGGTGTCTGCGCCGATGTTTGTCTGTTAACACTTCCCAGCAGGATGACGGCTACAATGAACACCGCCTCAGTCTGCTGGTGTCTTCTCTGTTTACCTCACACCCAGCCTCCGCTCAGTGGTCTGAAGCCAACATCCCATCCTCCAGTGACAGATTCACCACGAGGGTTTTTTTTTCTCTCAATTCTTTATAAGTATCTCTGTATTTTCTATCCACCTTTCCATTCGCATGAAGCTGCACCGCAGTTTGAAGCCAGGATTCGACCTCACCTCTGCCAACTCCCAGTCGTTCCCACCGTCAGACCAGACGTACCCTGAAGGACACCGCACAGGTTTTCATATACTGCGCATCTCTGAAGACTTTTCAATGTGTGGACAGTGTGAAAAATTACTTATGTTTATGTAATGTAGTTAGCTATTATCTAATGTAGTTGGCTATTATCTATTGTGTCATGCACAAACAAGCCCCCAGCCCACATGGGATTATATGACACCAGCTATTATTGTAAATTATTATTATTAAAGTAAATTTAAAAGCTACAAAAAGTTAATTTTCCTTTTTTATAATCATCCATCCAGAAACAACAATGAACTCTGTCTTCTTCTGTAGTGAATGGTGAAGTACTGAGATACAGCTTCTTCCCCAGAGCTGTGGCCTCCATCACTCCATCAACCCCCCCCCCCTCTTTTCATCCTTGCTACCAAACACAATTTCGTTGTACAATGACAGTAAAACCTCTTGAATCTCTTGAAGTACATGAGCTCTGAACATAGAGGTGAGTGACTCTTGTTTAAATTCTGCTTCACATAAGACTCTATGCTTTAGTTGGTTTTCAATGGAACATTATTTCATCCGATTGTACAAACATCACAATGGTGATTGTGCCTGTGGTTCATAGGTGAAAGTTTTGCAATATTTACAAAGGCTATTTGCAGAATTAGGGAGTGGGTGTCTATGGAAATGAAAAACAAATGCATCAGCAACAAAACTCAACAGTCATTTTGGTTCCTTTCTGATGACGGATCAGAATAAATAATCACAAGGAGAATTAGAAGAGTCAGGAACTGAGTCAGAATCAAACAGGACTGAAAGATTCCAGATCATAAACTGTTTAGATGGACAACACCTCCCACCATCCAGCAATTAAGCCCAACTATTCTGAATATAAACAGTGAAGATTTAATTTAACATCATCATCTCCACTGGCAGGCATTTCAGTGAGATTCTAAACTATCTTTAATGTCCAGACAACACAAGCAATAAGTGCAAAAATAGCTCTGTTTTTTGTTTTGGGGGAATTTTCCCTTCACTGTGGTTTAATTGTTTGTCTCACCTAATTCCAAAGTCCAGGTTCACTGCCTAAAACAGCAACCATTCTGTGTCTCTAAATCATTGCCACCATGCTGTCTTTCTTCTCCTGACAGGCCACTGCTGAAAAAAAGCTCAACTCTCGATCCTGATGGAACAAGTACCTCCCTCTCCTCTTCTCATCCCTTCCACACTGATTCCTAAAGCCCAACCTGAATCCAGTGAGTCTTGGCAAAAACGGCTGTCTTGGAACAACATCCCCAACATCCTCGCCTCACTCTCCCTCTCTCTCCCTCTCTCCTTTCCTATGAAACTGTGGAAAGAGCAAGTTGAAGCCAGTTTATCCACATCTTTGGATTCCAGATGAGGAGTCCTGAGCCATCACTGTCCGGGAGTGGCTCATTGTCTCTCATTGTCTTTTCCTGTTGCTCTGCGGCCCACAGTGAATTACACCACCGCTCACCAGCAAACACTGACGACTCTTAAATCAGCCACAACGGCCACAGACTCTCTACAATGCTGCTGTATAAATCATCGCAGTTGGGTTTCTCAGAGGAAACAAGAGAGACAATAACAGTGGAGGAAACCCAGTTAATTATATCCTGTTAGTCAAAATATTAAAACAGCCAAGATGAAAATCTCTTTTTATCACGAACAACCATCACATCTTTCTACCTTTATATCTCAAGAAAAGAAATCCAAACATTCTTTAACTTTTCCACATTAAGACGACATTTCTTCCATTCACCTGGACGACTCCTGTGCCACTAAACTCTCCAGGATTCAATAACTGTCTGGCACTCGCTGTGGCCTAATATGAAAGGCCCCTGGGACCTCAGCTGCTGCTGAACTATTTTCATTGAACAGATTTGTTTTTATACACACATTTAATTAGTACAACTCTCTAGTGTTAGTGCCATGTATATGGGTAAACATATTCTCGAAGGAGAGTAGCAGGGAAATCGAGAATATTCAGAAAAATTATAAAGATGCCTACTGAAGTATTTTTTTCTTTATGCTAGTAGTTGATTGAAATATCCGCTTCCAAGAAACTGACAGAGAAATTTGTGCAAAAATCATTAGTGCTTTGGTGATGCCCTGACACCATTCAGCAGAAGCTTGTGGTTGTGACTTTTGGATGGATTGCCATGAAATTGCCTGTTCGTGTGTTTGCCTGAATGAATCATAATAATAAACCATCATGGGATCAAAGAAGTTCCAACACTATGACAAGCAAAGACCTCAAGACGCTCCCTCTGCTTCATCCACACTTTGTGTTTTGGGGTCTAATTAGCAAATACAAGCAAACACTGTAAATTGAGAGGGCAAATAGCACCCCCGACACATCAGCACTTCCCCGGCTGTAGCCGCTAAGTAGATCCCTCATCATAAATCCTAAAAAATGATCTTGATTTTATTCATGCACATTAAAATTGAATTATTTGAAACTCGCTGGAGGCCACTGCCTTGCTTTTAGCTATATGTACCTTTTCCACATCAATGCAGACATTGGCAAGTGTTCCACATTCACCATCAGGCTACTGTACACGGCTGTAATCAGAGTCCATAAAGGAGAGAACCTGAGAAAATGTACCACTGTCAACCTTGTGTAAAATGTCTGACCGAGATCGCTCGGTCCCCTTCCGCAGAAACGTTGGGAGTTATTTGGCGTATAATGATCCATATGATATCGGACGGGGCGAAATCTGGTACTGAGCAAGAAGAAAAACATTCAGCCAGATTCCTGCCATTTAATATCCCATTAAAGGGTAATTTGGCATGAAACCCCTGGCATGTGTGATGGAATTCTACTGCTCCTTGTGTTCAATGAAATTCCCCGAAGGCTTTTGCCTGTAGGTGTATGTGCATGTGGGTGTTTATACTGGATGTGTGTTCCTGTGCTTGTATGAGGCCCGTGAATTGAACACGTGTGTGTGTGAGTGTGAGTGTGTGTGTGTGTGTGTGTGTGTGTGTGTGTGTGTGTGTGTGTGTGTGTGTGTGCGTGCGTGTGTGTGTCCTTTCAAGCCAGCAGAAGTTTAGTTTTCCACTGGGGTAAATCTACACTCTCCATCTCCTGCCACGTCTGACTGCCCTCTGTAGTCACAGATAACACTGTGGGCTCAGGCCGCGGCCACAACAGCCAACTGGCCCGTTAATGGACTTTTGGCCAATGGTATGATGGTTGCCAGGCACGCCACTTCTGCTTGGACCAATCACAATTGTTTTACAGGCATGGAATTCAGCAAAAGAATGTGCCAAGAGACATCGTTGGAGCTCTTTCTTTCAAGTTCAAATTCTTTTCCTCCTTGCTGCCTGAACGACATTTTGTCACTGTCAAAAAGAATCCAGGGGAACCTTCAGAGAGCTTGAGTCTTATTTATTCTGTCTGTTTTTTCTCCATATACCTGCTGTAAGTACAGATTTATGTGAAATCCGCAGCTCAGGGAAGGATTTTTCTCATATTATGAAAACACAATAAAACAATTTGTAAAGAGAAATGTGTTCACTACAAAAATATCTGGAATGTGCAAACCACAGGAGGAAAAAAAAAAACAGCAGAGGAAATGATGCAAACCCGAGCTTAAAATTATTTCTCTGTCTCCCGCTTTCAATTGCTCTGTCTGCGTCGGCAAGATCAGATGTGGAACTAAAATTTCACTTTTCTTTGTTTCATTTCTTCAGCTGGGCGATCGGGCCACGAGGGCCCCAGCAGGTGTTCGATCCCATGAGTCAACACTGCTTCAGAGAAGTTTCCATGTGCGGACTCAAAAAGCCTCTCTTGCATGTAACAAAGTAACACTTCTGTGAATGTGCCAGAGCACGAGAAATCCAAGAGGGAGACGTCGGTGCCAAGAAATTATATTAACCATAGAGATAAAATAGTTATTCTCTATTAAAAACAGCAGGCCGGCCAGGTGAATTAATCCTCTTTCTGGGATTTCTCTTATTAAAATCTGGTAGAGGGCGTTATAAGTCTCACTTGGTCTATCCATCTTTCTCTTCCTTCTCCATCTGTGAGTCCCAGCAGGTGCTTTGCTGTGAAAAAGCCTGATGTTCGTTCAGGTCACAGGGTTTTGATTTTTTTTGATCAGGAGGGCTGTAACAGTCGCAGTCGCTGATGCATTTTATACAAAGTCTGCTCACACACTCACACACACACCCCACCCTGCATCAGCTCCGATAATCTAAAACACATTTGTCCATAAGAGGAGCTTTGAATGAAGCACAATAAAACCTGCTCTTCCCCACACAAAGCCCACGTCCTCCGTCACTCAATCACCTACACCTTCAAATCCGACCCCTTGGGCCCCGACCTCGCTCAACAGAGAACGAAAACATCACTGTCGGTCGGCTGCGAAGTCTGTTTGAACAAAGGGGCAGTGTTCTCTCAATGAAGAAGACAGATCTGACCGTGATTGTTCACGGCTCAGCTGAGCTGTGAACTGACACATTGTTAAAGCCTGAGTTTTGTGATTGGCAAGAGCCTGACACCAGATTCACAAGAGAACATGAGCATCATTGAGAAGCACTTTGAGATTATTTAACTTCAAGTTTCCCAGCTGCCTTGAATGCATGAGCTAGCCAAACTCAACTTTAATAATTAGCTCAAAGTGAGACCAACGTAAAAACAACTGCAAGTCTGTAATATGAAGTCAGCTGCAAGAATTCTGCAAATAAACATTTCTTTCTTTAGAAAACGTATTTGCACACTGCAGATCATTCACCAAACAAATTGTTCTAAAGTAACAAAACTTCTTTTCATATATTCTGAAATTGTCTGAAATTTCAAACAATAATTATACATTTTAATTTGGGACTGACATGAACTAATAAAAGTTAATCATGATATATGATTTGTGGATTGTGTTTAATTCCTAAGGAATGTTTTACAGTGATTATAGATACTAAACTGCAAAATCATTTTGCAATGAATGCTTGATTTATATTTTTAGTCTTTTTACTTTTGTATTCACATTTGGTTTTTATTCACTTTGAAAGAATGTTGTGTTAAATCGTGCCTGCATAAAGAGCTGCCCAGCAAAAAAAGTCTTATAAAACACATGATAGTAACAGTGTGTAAGGTTTAAAGGATTATTTCCTTTTAGTGACTAATTTCTCCACATTTTTGGAACTAATATCTTTGTGAAAACCAACAGCCAGAAAGAAAAGAAGAAAACCTCAGGCTTCGCCTCCTTCTGGATAGAAAAAAAGGGCTGATGCCCTCAGCTCTGCTGAACATCTGCAATAATATTATCTGATCTAATGTAAATGTGACTTTTTAATGTTATAATGCATTTGAGGGAAACACTCATCAATCATTTTAATCAAAAAGACGTTTTGAGAGTTCTGTGTAACTTCAGACTTTTCTTTTTCAGTTTTTTAAAGCCAAGGTAAAATGTAAATGTATGCTGAGACACGAACACAGCTTGACTTCCTTGTCGCTGCTCCCTCAGCAGGACCTCGTGTAGGATCAAAGACATGCCGAACAGTAGTCTGAGGGTGAGCATGTTCCATATGGCTGTGTTGTGTCTGGCCTGTTAGAGCCTGGTCAGGAGAGCTGGATGGGAGGAATTCCTTCTATGCTCGGCTGGAGTGAGGAGGGGTGTGCAAAGTGTGTGTGTTTGAAGTGGCAGTACATGGGTGAGTGTGTTTGACACATTTTAAGGCTCAGAGTCCTTTTAACTGCATCTCCATGTCAGTACTCACAGGAATCACCTTTAACTGCATAAGGCCTGTATTGCATAAAAGTATGGAGGTGTGAGTGTGATACAAAGCGAAGGCAGGCATTTGGAAATAAAAGAGCAGCTGCAGGAATTAAAACAAAATGTGCAGATGGAGGGGGACAAAAAAAGAACAAAAGTGAAGGATGTCGTGTGTGAGAGGGAGACTCTTGAAGGGGAAAGAATGTGAGAAATGTGGCTCCTTACCAGCCCGATAAACAAAGTTCGCCTCGGCCTCGGAGGAGGATGGCGACAGCAGCTCGTCGTCGTACTCGTTGGAGCTGAAGGAGCCGGAGTGGTTCCTTTTGCGCGCGTCCATGACGGCATTGGCCACCATGACGTGGCGCAGTGAGTCGTTCAGGTAGCGGTGCAACAGGCTGCTCTTGTACTTGGGTGGAGACACGTAGTCCTCGGCCAATGAGGCGGCTTCAGCGGCCGAGCGCAGCCCTGCGCCCATGCCCATGCTCATGCCCATGCCCATACCCATACCCATGGCCATGCCCATGCCCATGCCCACCATGGAGGAGCCCTCCTTCTTGATGACACTCTGGTACATGGGCTTGGTGAGCTCCTCTGGGCCGCCCTGTGTCCTCTGAGGGTTGTCACCATCTATAACATCAAGGGGAAAATCAGACAAAAAGGATTCAGATTTTTTGTTTCTTCCCTGCATGTGCAGAAAAATATATACTTCTTCAAAGCAAAGTACTTTGCAGTATTTTTACTAATATTTTTTCCTGTTTCTATTATTTTATGTCTTTTTTTTTCTTTCACCTGGAACTCAAACATTTATACTACATATAGCAGCAATTTAGTTTCCTGCATTTTATTATAAAACTGCATACTTACTCCATCCTCCTTATTATCACTACTGGGGTTTTGGAGCTCTGTTAGTTTTAACATCTATGCTGCTGTTTATTTCCTCCATGTCAAATTTAAATAGATGAAACCTTTAGTTTAGTTTGCCAGTGTATGATTTGTCTTGACTTGTTTTATTGTTTCATTAATAACTCTCCCCACATATAACCACTGCACTAACATGGTCTATGAAACATTCTTTAATAAAATATAAAAATGACCCCATTCAGTATCATTGCTCCCAGCACACATTTTCTTTCACAAATGCTTCACTAATTTAAATTGTGTAACCTCTGTGCCTTGCATGTTCACCCCCACTGAGTCAGAGTGAGGGGACGTCAAACTAATCTGGAATCTAAGTGCAAGAGCAGGGGGATTTCGACCTGGCGCTCCTGCCCCCTCTTGTTGGCATCGTCTCAAGAGCAGAAAGCTTATAGCCCAGACTTCCTCCCCGTCAGAAGCACGTTGCCCCTCTGTTCCCCTGCAGAAATAAATAATTTCCAGGACGATCTGCAGCTGAAGAGATTGAATTAGAGCAAGGGTCCCTACCCGATGAAAAGAACGTAGAGGGGGGAGAAAGATAAAACACTATACTGAAAAACCAGATATCCTCTGGCAAGAGTGAAATCAGGGAGAAGTTCAGTGTAGATACTGTCCCTGCCAAGACTGTAATTTTGTAATTTGGGCAGGTTGGACATTCGATTCAGTGCCGGCCAAATGAAAATTATAGCTCCTACATATCAGAAACACATGGAGGTAGCGTACTTGCCCTCCTTCCCCTGCGCCGACTGAGGTAGAGCTCGGCGAATGCTCAGCGTCTCTTTTTGAAACCGCATGAGCGATAATGGAATTGTCATTATAATCCCATGACAGGGTCCTTAACCATCAGTGTCTGCCATCTTTAAAGGAACAATGTCTCTTTTCACACCTCCATGACAGCACGTTCTCCACATATCCATTACAGTATAGAACGATTCCTCTCTTGGACTTGCTACTGTACAAAACAAGCCAGACCATTTCAGGACAGTAAGAGGAATGTATAGCGGGTCAGTGGGGTCAGGTCTGGCCCCTAAAATAGCCTCTGGAACAAAAGCATAGGCATAAAAAACTTAATATAAGGCCTTTCAGTGCATGGGTCAGAAGTAGGAGCAGGCTGCGGAGAGCTTCATAACCATAATGTGACAGGGAGAAGAGTCAGGGAGATATACGGAGCCTCTGGTGGTACAGTGGCCTGTGGCGCACACAATGCAAACACCATGCACACATTCCTCTGTCAGCCGCACGCCGAGCCTCCGCTCCTCAAAAATCTAATTAGAGATCACCGACACCACAGCGCTCTTCCTTTCTGTAAATTCTTAAGCTGCGTGAGTATATATGTTTCATTTATTCTTTCATTTTTTATGTTTCCTGAACCATGTTTTCTACACTGTCAGTGAGTTGAAAATTCAACCCGCTCCCTTGGAAATCAGCATGTGTTTGCCGTAAATACACGGCTGACAGCGAGCCGCTCATTTCCAATTGCAGGCTGGGAAACAGGGATTGGCTCAGCGGGGTGTCTTAATGACAGCGTGTTGCAGCCCGCTGGCCTCGGCGTCTCTCACACACTCTCCATTTATATACACCCAGAACATGACTCTGCATAGCATCAGACCACTTTAGCTCGGGCGCACAGGAAGATGGTCTGGCCTTAGGCCTCGTTTCATGTCATAATGCTAGATTTGAATTTCGGGGGCGCAAGAAGTATGATGTAAAGAGCCTTTCTCGGTCATTCTGTACAAAGAGCACCAGGTTCACAACAGAGTGGGGCCAATTCATAATGGACGTCTGAGACATTATAATATTTTATCTTTGCGATGATCATCCATCACTTTGATGGGTGGAGCAGTTACGCAAATGGAAAAGTTTTCCGCTTTACTTTAATACACTGTATATGCCAATCAAACAAATTCAATGATTTTCAAATTTGACAGTCTAGAATATTACTTTAGATTTCCAGTTGTATAGTGCAGGTATTTATAGAAGTGAACTGTAGAAGAACCCCAAACTTGCTTGGTCACCATTACATGGAACCATAGCTAAGGAGATAAAATGTCATGGACAGAATTCCGATGACTAACACAGCTGTGAAATAAATAATGATCTTAGCATTTTCTGTTTTATAGATCAAGTGAAGATTGAAAACATTCCCTGACCATAAGGCAAAAATAAACTCTCACGACGAGGCAAATGTATGCGGAAATAGATATCATCAAGTGTAACTAACTGAAATATTGAAGTGCTATTTGATTCTGCATTTTTAAGTGTCCCATAACACAGGAAATTGTCTTGGATACTGATTAGTGTTTTCTGTTGCAAATAGCCCTGAATCTGCATCACACCTCAGAGCCTGTGCCCCAGTTGACAGTAAGTAATAAAAAAGAAGGAAAGTCAAGACAACAGCCAGCTCTTTGTTGTCAAGGACTTCTAACCATCACCTTTGCCTACGACTGTGGATTCATCTAACAGCAAAGGTCCCAGTGCGAAGTTTATAGTCACAGGAAAGTTATAAATTACAGAGAGCATCATCATTGGATGGAAAATTGTGCTGGTTTGGGATTGTAAAATGATGTAGCAATATTAAAATGTTGAAAAGACGGCAGCATTGAGAAAAAATATATAAAATCTGAATTTAAAAAGCTTCTCAATAAGAACGACAAAGGCAACTTGAGTGTGTGTGTGTGTGTGTTAGAGAGATTGAGAGAGAGAGAGTGCTGTGTAATGCTATCTCCAGCAATTAAGTTTTGCACTTTCATAAAGTTACAGCTCCTGTGTCGAGGGACAGATTACATTTGATTTTATGACTTTGAATCTCCACTGGATCCTACAACTCTGATATTGCAACTGTAGAGCATCTTTCATTAGACCCTTCTGACGTAAGGGCTGTTTTCTCAGACTTGACAAAGCTCCTCGAGAGCCGCAGAGCACATTATACAACTGTTTTTACAACTGAGTAGAAGTCCATATGAGTGAAGTGCCACTTCTGTAATATTCTGCAGCAGGCAGCAGGGTATGTTCGAGATTTGAGAACAATCAATAACATTTATTCCTCAGCCAGTTTAAGAACTTTAAAACTTGTCCGGCCTTGTGAAACATATTAATTCCTGTTTAACTAGATGTTAGCTGGCACCACCATGCTAACTCTAGTCCAACAACTATATTATAAGATATTTAAAGAACTATATTAGGGAACATGATATTTAAAATAGAGAAAGTGAGATCAGGATCATTAAAGGACTTTTGGCATTTTGTCGGCAAACGGTCATGGTGTCCTGGAGTACCCTTTCAGATTAATGTTCCATTATAATTCCTTTGCATCAAAGACTATTTGCCCATCAATCGCACAGTGCAATCATACATCCAACACACAAGTAGTTGTGTGTTGCCTCTGTCAGTTGGTGCAATTCCCTCTGAAATGTTAAATTAAATAGCCTGGGGTCCTCAGAGGTCTGGGGCAGTTGTCTATTTCAGCAGTCAAGATGAGATGTCGGTGGATTGTGATTGTGTAACTTGGACTGTAGGAGTGAAACCGCTGCTGTATTGTTGTAAGGCCGTACCTTCCGAGCAGCTGTCGTCACTGCTGACGCTGAGCCTCTCCGCGTTGCCTTGAACGTATTTGTTGTAGAGTTTGATCCTGAGCGCCCAGCTGAGGTCTGGCTGCCTCACCGTGTTCTTCAGCCGCCTCCTGGCATTAGCAAACCAGTTGGACACCTGAGAGAAAGACGGAGAGCGAGGATAGGAGAAAAGTGGGAGCACACAGCAAATAGGAGCATTATTGTTTTGATTCCAAACACTTCCACATCCGTACCAAAACAAAGACTATACTTTATGAAAATGTCTGCTCCCTGCCTGCCATCGGTCTCATTCAGAAGAAGAGGCTGAGGAGAGGAACAGAGTCAGGTTGCGGTGCAGCTCTCTGAAACTGAGCTTTGAGAAACATCCCAGACGCTCCGGAGAGACGCATCTTTTCTGTATCAACACCATTCAGAAACATTTAACACGCTCCAAGTACGGGACAGACAGTGAACGCAACGTTTCACTAACCAATGTTCCGACCGAGATGTATGTCCCCCCCCATGCTTATTCTGGACTCGCACATCCTCACTGAAATAATACAATTTTTTCCAACACTGTCTTCAAGATGCAATAAAAAGGACACTTGAGCTGGCACTCGTCCTTTAACTGGGAAGGAAGACCATTAGATGTTATACTAGAATAACTTTTCATGCTCAATAGATTTCAAGCAGCTTATGAAGGGGCTGGGACAGGGGCCTTATGCTAGAGTACTTATTTTTCTGATCCTCTCATTCAGTATCGTGTTTCTCGTTAACTAAGACCATCCCACATCCCTTTGTCTCGAGCCCTGCAGCGCTGTGGCACTCCACGGGGAAGGCGGCATCCAGTACATGTGGCTTGGCCTGAGGGGAGGCGAGGCGAGGTGAGACGAGGCGAGGCATGGGCCTGCTCACTAATGAGGACTGGAGGAAAGATGGCTGTCACTGGGGGTGAGAGAAAAACAGAGAGGAGGGGGAGGAGGATGATGCCACACTTGCTCTGATGACACCAGCAGAGAGAAGGAGGGGGGTGGCGCGCAGCAGCCAAACCAGCTCTTTCACCCACGGCCTGTCTGCACCGTGTGAACCGTGGAGGAGACGGCATGCAGGCACGGCGAGGGATTTCAGCGGCGGTGGAGAGATGGCACCGTCTTATTAGAACAAACTTTGAAGAAACAGTTCACAACATTTACATGGAAAAAAGGAGCCGTTACGCTCCAACATGACAGATTTAGCTGCCTCAAACACCTGGTGCCAGGTGGGAGCACGCAGGGAAAACTGCCCAGGGAGTGATGCGTTCTACAATACTGGCAGCAGCGACATTTGGACCAAATAGTGGAAGAAGTGGGTAGTTCTTAGCCTCCATGAACGGATGGGGAGAGAAAAAGAGCTGCCACCGTAGGGCTGCTATTTTAAATTATTAAATTATTTTTGAATTACTGATTAATTGTTAGAGAATGAGAGTCAGTAGTGAAAACCATCTGTCACATGTTCCAAGATCTTAAGGTGACATCTTAATGTTGCTTGTTGTGGCCAAACAGAAGTCATAAAACCAAAAAGAATCACATTTTTATGTTATCAACGAAGGAAAAACTGACAAGAGTTGCATATTCTTACAGATAAGAAAGTAGAAACAACAAACATCAGGTATTTTCACTTATGATTAATTGATTACAAGAATTATTGGCAACATAAGTTGACTAATCAGCTCAGCACCACAAATTAAAAAAGACGATAACAAAAGAACTTAAGTACCGAACCCACAGATCGCCCTGAGGACCTCTTTCACATCGGAAAATATGATGAAAATAATTTACCTTCGTGTCACCACTCTCGCTCAAATTCACAAAATCTTCCACTGACCTTTGACACCACCGCTGCTGCTATTTGGGTGTCAGCTTAAATGAATGCGTGTTAGGGATTGTTCGTGTGTGTGTGTGTGTGTGTTCACAGCACGGCATCCCACTGTCCAACACAAAGCATTCCTCTGCACTCTGCTCGCGCTCACCAAAACAAACAGCTCCATCAGGCCCCCAAAATGAGAACCAGATTAAGCGACGTGGCCGGCGGCCCGAAAAAGCTGCTGCAGACGTTCTGAGGCCGTATCACTGACCTTGTCAACCAGATGATACTGTACATACACAGCTGGATGCACCAGACACAGAATACACTCATATTCACCACTGGGTTTTCCTTAAGTGGTCTGTTTGTCAGCTACTCCACGTTACTCTTGTATTATCAGTAGAGGGTGCAATAGAACTTAGGGCATAAAGAAAATCCTGTATTCATAACTATAGTATATCTAGTGTCGGGGCTTTTAGGGGTCTGGTGTGAAATAAAAAAAACAATACGTATGTAAAACTATTTTTCAAGATTTCAGGTGTTTGTAAAACAATACATAATAACTTTAAAAGTCTTTTTGAGCAGTTTTAGGTCAAAAATATCAGAAATCAGACTTAAACGACTCCAACTTTCATTTAGGACTACAGCAACGTTTTCCCATAAGTGTGAAATTACAAATGCATGAAGATAACAGAACTGTAGCATTAGGAAGAAAGTAGAAATAAACATCATTGGTGCAACAGAACTACAATACACTTTAGTGCAGGAGATTTATAATGTGTGGGTTTGAATCTTCATGGGGTCTGAGGATAAATCAGTTTGAATGACATGAGGAAAGAAAATGACTTTCTGGTTGAATACTCAATATGACAAGAGTTGATAAGTATAAATTACTTTTTTAATGGGACATAATTCATAAAAAGGTCACAGCCAAAGACCCACAGAGCACAACTGCAATTTGTATTTATGACTACATGCTTCACACTGCTGTGGAACACAACGGAACCAAAGGAGCTGCCAACCGTAGCGTTTCGAAGAAAAGTAGAATTAACAATTCACCGCTGCATGAGAGCAGTAAAATAAACAGTTCAAGATGTAAAAACACTTTGGACCCAAACGCTCCTAATTGCAAATGCGAGTTTGAATCCAGCTTTTCAGACCTAATTAGACAGACACTAAACCACAGGGATCAAATCTCACTTTTCCCCCTCACCGATCACACTCATGAATGGTCCATAAACTCCCTCTCGCTTTTTTCACTTCTACGGCATTTCAGTTTTGTGATTATTATTATTATGAGCTGACTGGCAGCATGACAGAGTCAACAACAATAGACTCACCTGGACCAGGGTCATTTGTGAGCCGAGGGCGAGCAGGATTTTCTCCGTCTTGGTGGGGTAGGGGTTGTCTCTGTGCTTGTAGAGCCACTGCTTGAGCGGCCGCGCCATGTCCTGCAGGGCCTGACGCTTGTGTCGGACTTTGCCGCCACTGGGACGACCCCTGTGGAAATTAAGTTAGCTTAATATTTAGCCAGATAATAGATAGAATATAAGTAAGGCTGAATTATTCCTTCTTTACTAGTTGTTATATTATTAGTATCATTGATTTCTCTTTTTAAACTAATAATCAGACAACAGCCAATATACATGCAGGACAGGGTTGTTCTTTGAACATGTCTTAGATAAACATTCCGACATGTTTACTTTATGCATTTTACATTTTATACCAGAATTTAAACTTATTTCTCTTATTTTAAATTGAAATAAAAACCTGGCCTTAAACTCATCAAACAGAACCAGTGTTGTTTATCAAAGTGAACCCAACAATGTAACACAGCTGCAAGTGCTCTGCATGTAGTCTGAGTTAGCCAGTCATGACACATAAAGTGAACACTCTCTATACAGTGTGCAATTTTCTCACCCAAAGCACTGCAAATTAAGCTGAGACACATTGGAGGAGGAGAGAGAGAGAGAGACTGAAGCAGACAGTGAGAGAGAAACAGACGGCTGCTCGCAGTTTTCTTTTCATTGCGTGTCCCACAAACCACCAACACGTTGCAAAGAAGCAAACAAAAACATTTTTTTGCCAGATTAACATTTTACACGTGGGCGAAGTGGATCAAGAACAATGTAGCTGGGTCACGATCGCAGCCAAGCCATCGCAAAGGGGAGTGACAGAAAAAAACTGAAATTATACTTCTGCGTCTTCCTTTACAGAAAAGAGATGTGACACATGTCTAGAGGATGCACACAAAAAAACCATCCCATCAGGAATCTGCCATGGGGTGGAGATTCAAAAAAAGCAAATGGGCTTTTAGGTACAGCTGTTAGAAGAATCCTGCTGTGGTATTGCACATAATAAAACACCACAAACTATCCTGAGATTCATGACTGAGTCCCTAAAGCAACATTGAAACTGTATCTAAAGCCGTCTTTTGTCTTTCCTGAGCTGTGGTGGATTCTCACCTGTAGCTCCAGGTTTTATGAACCTGTAGATGTCAGTGTGGTGCTGTGCTCCGCTTCTTTTATCTCACCAGAAAAAAAGCTCCACTGACTGCAGATGTAACATATTTTAGTCTAACCTCAAGTCTGCCTGAGGTCCATGTTCTACAAATATTTTCCTTGTAATCTAGATCGGTATGAACATCCTAAAGGACATTTTACTCCGTGTTCTGAACTTCTCGTCCACATAAACACACACACACACTCTCACACACTTCTTTTTTTGAATAACTTAATGTTCCTCATTAGTTCTGATGTTTCCCCTGAGATGACACGTCACACCTTATGATTACAGGTTCATAGGCACTGCTTCCCCTCTGTTGTCTCATATCTTGCCCACTACACATTCAAACAAACATGGAATATCAGGACATGACCTTCTCTTACACCTGCTCCCTGTCACTGAAAAACAAATTAAAGTAAAATATATACTTAAGATGTGGTCGACTAGACCACACAGAGAGTTGAAGGACGAATTTCATCATTGGACCCAGATGGAGACCTCTATGAGACACGCTACCGAACAAGGTTGACCTACTTATTAATCTTAAGATTAGGTGTCCACATCAACACCCAGCTGAAAACGAAGGGTATAATTTATATGATAGTATAATAAAGCCACGTGGAAAAAGTCAGACTGGAACATCAAGTATTAATGTAAAGCAAGAGTTGTTTTCCACATGTAAATGTCATCCAATATGGTTATTTTATCTGTGCGTAATTGCTGGAATTTGGGCGTAAACGGTTACTTTTACGCAGCCACAGAAACTTCTTGATCTGTTTGAAATGTATTGAATTGTTACAAAGCCCAATGGGGCTTGTGCACATATAAATATCAGCAATACATCTTTATAGTAATATGACCCAAGACGCCCGGTTTGAGCTTGATATTTCTGAATCTGTCATAATTACGCGCACAAAGTGGAGATACGATCACAGAGTTCTCCAAACGAAGCAATCTCTTTTGTTCGCACAACTTTGTGCTGAGCGAAACAACCGTGAAATGGAGGTATTCCTCGTGGGGCTTCCGGCACTCCAGATAATCCTCATGTTAATACAAGCCACACATGCCGAGCAGCAGCAGCGTTAAACAGCAGCACAGTGCGCACACATACCCGCTCCGTCTGTGTCTGATGGCCTGGTTGTCTCTGATGCTCTGGTTGCTGGACAGGAGGTCTGGATGTTGCCCGTCGATGACTTCTAGATAATTTCTGCTGCTCATCTCCACCTCCTTCGCCTTCTCCTCAAACAGGACCTGGCTGCTCAGCTTGTTAAACACAATGGTGTTCATCTTTGGCCAGATAGTCCACCCGATTTCTCTGGTGCGAAAAAAATTAAAAAAGGAAGAAAAAAAAATACAGATCTCCTGGGATTCGTCACAGTGCCCCCGCGTCTCTCCTGTGGAACAAGTCGGGATATTTTACAAAACGTGCCGTGCACTAAATCATGACCTTTAGTAGGAGATAAATATGAGGAAAGAAAAACTTTGATATCAGGGAAAAACAGTCTAACCAGAATTTATATTAGCCCTTGACACACGTTAAGCATTAATTCCTATTTTATACCTTCACTTCGATACATCTGACAAAGGGACTTGTCTCTCTACCTGCTCCTACAATAATACTACACTGCATTAAACTGTCTGCAGACCATCTGCAGTCAAAGCGGACCATGCGTAACTGCGCTGCTGTGATGTGTCAGTAAAAGGTGGCTCTTTGTGCATCTACCATTCCACCTCCAACCAAATATGAAAGTTTCTACTTGTTCTATCAAATAGACATTTTTGGAAACAAACGCAGATTAAAGCTCAGAGGAATCGGCGCAGGTCCATTAAATCCATCATGTGTAATTTGGGGTAAATACGTGTAACTTTGGTCGTGCGCAAAAATTCCGCGCTGCAACATAACCTCATTCACAAGTTAGATTTTATTCAGCCTCAAACCTGACTTTTCTCCTGTGACAGAATTCTACTGAGGTCTGTTTAAAACACATTTTACTTTCTGCCCAGAGGAGAATTTACTACAATATGTAGAACAGTGTCGGTGGTTTGGACAGCGAACACTTGACTTGGATAAAAAAAACACTAAAGTTGTGTTAAATTCAGGAGTGAATATCCCTGCGTCTCCTCCTCTCCATCGCGGTCGCGCATCGCTATAAACCCAGAATGGTTTATTTTGGTTGGTGCGCTCCGTTTTTTTTTTTTTTTTAATGCACAACAAACAAACCTGCAGGCTCAGAAACGTGCTCCTTTGTTTTTTGCCTTTTATATTTTCAGCAAATGTAAAAATCTTGAATCTGTGCAAACGATGCGGCACCGTGATGTGGTGCCACTGGGCAGCAGCCTGGTGCCAAATGTGTGGAGCACCATGAAGTCCAATGAAACAAATAAAAACATATTTAGTATCTATGTCTAGATTATATATCGCGTGTATCCAGATGAATGTCATGCAGACCAGTGTCCGGATAGAGCGCAGTGCCAACTCAGTCCATTCAAAGCTGCGTAAACTGACTTTAGATGAGTTTATCCTCCACTACATCATCGCTGCAATAAATAACCTGAAAATAAAAATGTGAATCTATCGATCCCTTGCTGATCTATACTCGGTGTGTGTGTGTCAGGTACCTGTTCCGGGCCCCTCCTGAGTCTCTCTGCTGTGTGTAACAATAATCCTGTTCCCAGTCGCCCATTCCCCGCTCACATGTTCCTGTCCTGAGATCCGGAGCTCAAACCACACGGACCGCCGTCTCCTCCTCCGCTTTATCCAGCGGCCTGCGCCTCTCCGCCCGGGACTCTGAATATCTCACCCTGCTCATGTTTCCTCGCACACAGCCCGAGCCTGCGAACATATTGTTGATGGTTTACGCCGGTTCTGGGGCCGGGGCCAGCACAGGGGCGGAGAGGGAGGGAGGGAGGGCGGACGGCACGCTGCACAAAGTGGGCTGTCTGAGCTCACTGCAGCCAGGGTAGTTTAAATATGTTGCCTTATTTAAAACAAGTTCATCAAACTGACATGAGAGAACTTTTCTTCCTTCAGCCTCTTAAAACAACTTTCTTTTTCTTTGTCTAATCATCTAATCACCAGGTTTTAACAACATCCCCTTTTTATAAAGGCTTTATGAGTTAAATGAGTCTAGAACTAATGTTTTTTTAAAGATGACTAAGTATTAACTAAGCCATTGCAATTATAGGACAAACCTTGGATTGGATAAGCAGGTCAATACCACGCTTGTATTTTAGGACTGAATATGACACTAACCAGCAGCCAGTTCATTTAGCTTAACAGGAGACAGCTGGTATCAAACCCCACTCCACAGCACGGCTTCAACCAAGTGTAGGTTCTATAATGTGACCAACACTGTGTAAGCAACTTATAATGAGTAGAAACTACACTCAGAGAAATCCTCACAACTTGGCAAACAAAAGTGATTGTTAGAATCTTTAGTCTTTATTCTGAAGAAATGAAAAGCTTGATTAAGTGGACAAATAAAAGATAAATGATGTTTTAGAATATGTACCCAACATGGACTCAACTGGAAGAAGGGGGGCACAGGGGAAGTATTTGATGTTGGGCCCTAAAATGGAATCCCCAACCTACTGCCTATGTGCAGTATAGAACAAATTAAATGAAAAATGTGATTTCAGTATTTATTCCATGTCCCAGTGTTAATTGTTGCAGCAGATTACTGCAGTTACTGCAGCAGTAACTTAGAGGAGGATATCAGGACATTTAAGCTGAAACATGATGTAAATGATGCAGTTTCCAGTCGAATTCAAATGTTGGCTTACAGAAATTTGGACGACACCACAGGAAAGTTTTTTTTATTTTTGAAGAAGTTGTCGCCATTTACTTCAATTGTGTTGGATTTAAATGAAATGGACAGGGACATTACAGGGACAGTGAGACCAAACATTGGTCTTAAATGGTCCTGTGGTGTTATGACATTAGTTTTGTACACTGTAACTTTCTTTGCATTTCTCACCTGAGCAAACCCTTCATCCTCTGTCGTGTGGAACATCATCTTCAAGTTGGAGTGGAAGTCATTATCCAACGCAGACCCACTGCTTTTGTTGCAACAACGATTATTTCATCAGAATCAAACCCAACATACAGGCTGGTTCTGGTGACATCGAGAAACAGGGTCATACTATGTAACCATGCCACTGTTGATTACTCCTGATGTACCCTGTCATTGACTTCCATTATAAAAGCTGTCACAGTATGAGCTCATGAGTCATAGGTCCTGTGGTGCTCAGCTGTGTGTTCCATGGGGTTTATTCAAGGTAGTGATTCGAAGGACGTGACTAAGCAGCAAGAGCCATATGAAGGGTTAGGGATCTGTGTAATTATTGTTTATTTGTACTTATTTTAATTTAACAGGGGAAGTTAACGCAACCCATATGAAACATATGGTTACTTAAACTATACATGTAATTTAGAGAAATAGTGTGTGCTGCCCCCTAGAGGAGTGTGATACACTGTTGCACACTTTCAGTAAACAGTGTTGGGTGCGGTCTTTGCACTTACGGTTTGAGGAAAAGCACCTGAAACATGAGGTAGCGGAATAATTCCCGGTCAATAACACCACAGAGTAATTGAAAATCTTGATAATTCTGCATCAAGGTCAATAAGCTGTTTGTTTATCAGAAACTCAACGGAGACATCGTGTTATCAGAGAGCTGAAGCATACATGTCTTTGCTAGCTTGTTGCTGTAGTCACTGTGGAGAAAGAATACACAAAACCTGCTGGTTAAGTCAGATACTTCCCATAAAAAACAATCGGAGTGAATAAGAATAAGTTTTAAACTCATCTTGGTGCTTGTATCTTGGTTTTACTGCTAACACACAGATGTGTTAGGTTTTTATGGTTCATATAAATAATTAATTTATCATGCTAAAATGTAAATACTGTATGTGATTCATGTTGAGTCTGTCAATGTTAAAACACATAAAGTTGATATATAATCATATATGGGAAATTATACATTGGAGTTGTAGTATTTCCTTAGTAATGGGTTATACTGTGCATTTTAAGTTGTTGAAAAATAAGTTAATGAGTCTCATGTAGAAGAGAACAGAATCATATTCTGTGCTATCTGTGCAGATTGGCTTTTTATTTCTTACTGTTTGGAGACACTGGATTGTATCTGGAGGATTTGATGGCTCAGCCCGTGAGACTGTGGATGTGTGAGGGGTGTGGCCAACCGTGGGACAGCTCCATGGAAGACATCTGAGCTGCTTGATTCATCTAGTAGAGAAGTGTATTAAGTTTTATTAATAGAACATTTAAACATAGTCAAAAGGTCAACCACTGAACTTTTGGATCTCACTCTCCTTAACTTGGAGGTTATGCTCCAAAGGAACTCTTTTTTTTTTTGGTTTAAAATATTTTATTTTATTTTGAATACCTTTTCAAAGACCGCTTTTGAAGTTTGCTAACCTTTTGTATAAAATTGGCCGCACTGTGCTGGTTAAGCTGTTGCTGTAAAGCAATAAAACTGTCAGCTGTTTAACGTCAACTCCTCGTGGGTTATTGAAGGCAAACTGCTCCTCGAACCTAGGTAGATGTTAGCATCTCAGTTATTCCCATCGCATTAGACAAGAGCCACCACACTAACTTTAACAAACAGCTTGTGCAAACATGCTTTCAATGGCCCAGTCATGTAATCACGTTAATTAAGGTCACAGAGGGTTTATTTGCTCGGTTATACACAATATGTAAGTTTTCCTTCTCGCCTGAGGTGAACTTATGTTTCCTCCCATGACCTCGTCTCTGTTACTGAAGCCTGCAGGTCACAACAACCTTCTCTAGGGAGTTGAAAATACATGAGCTTGTCACGAGCATCTCTTTAATCTTAATGCACCTCTTCCAGAGCCTCTGCTCTCGCTCCCCATATCTGTGTTTCAGACTCCTGCTTGTTGTCTGGAATGGTCGCACAAAATGATTCAACAGGTAGGAGCACCACATTAATCATGATGTCCTGCTTTGTCGGGGTTGGTGGCAGGGACTCTTTAGGCAAACCCTATGCTCAGGTCTGTTTTATCTCAGGCTGGAGTTCATGAATTACACTGGCATCTGCTTCCATTCTCCTCTAATCTTTGTGGCTCTGCTGGTCATTTGCATTTGAATAAGAATGGTTTTCAGAGGCCTGGCACCAATCCTAATATTTTTAATTCAAAGTTACTCACAGCTGAGTCATTGTGTAGATACTGGCAATTTTTATGCCCAATGATACAGGAGCTCAGGAACTGATTCTTGTATTCGTTAAAAAAACACGTCTCCTAATCTTGGTATAGGGATACAATAGAAGCAAAAGCCATACATAAATAGTGATAATTCCAATAAAAAAGATTTTACATGGGGACACTGCAAATGTTACAAATCAAAGTAAATTCTCTAAAACAGTATACGTGCTCTGTGGCTGTGGAGAAGATTTAGCTTTGCCATCAGGGTTATCTCAACTTGGAGACTACACATTTGAACACAAATTAGGTGTGTGGAGTTTGAACAATGTGGTGTTTACAGGAAACATGTGTCTGATGAAAGATGCTATTGAACGGCATTATGGGAAGTGAAGGATCCAGTATTTTTAACCCACAGGGGCTGTTCACACACAGATGAGTTCATCCTCATGAAATAGGTGGTGTTAGAGCTTCATTGACACACATGCTAATCTTCATTAATAGTAGGTCATTAAATTAATCCATTAATTCACAGAGCAAACCTTTAAACCAGATATGACATTTATACACAACTAAAGTGTAAATACATTTTGTAGGAAACATTATTGTAGCAGGATTTGACGAATTGCAAATATATTGAAACTCAACATATTTGTTTATACCACCAAAATATCCTATCCTGCAGTTTAGTATTAACTTGTACAGACTCTAGCATTATGTTTAGACTCTTACAACTTATGGGTAAGGTTCAACCAAAACCACAATCCTCCCCCAACTTGTGCTTCAACCAAAACACAGACAGGACTGTGGACTTGAACCTCAGTCTCTGGTGTGACAGTCATGCACGCCTGACCGCCCCCACCATCAACCCCAACCACGACCTTGCAGCTAATAAAAGTGTGGCTTCATTCATTCAAAACAACATTCCTAATTGTCCATCATGGAGCTTGTTAGCTCAGTTGCTAACTGCACAATGAGTTAACACATTTGAATATTTATTTCTCACTGGAATTTTATTCCCACGACTGCAGGTTGGGAAAACAGGAGAATAGACGGATAGATTTGTGTCTATCTGCTCTCACTGTCTCCGTATTCAAATCCGCCCAATTTTTTAATTCAACTGATGTGAAGTGGGGCTATAAAATATAAAAATACCTCTGCTGCTTAGATTTTGACAAATCTTTTCTATTAAGTCTGTCTATTTCTATTTCCCAATATTTTTGTAGTGTAATAATAAACCACTCGAGTAACCTTTTTGATTAAGACCCAAATTCTGATATATCTCTCTACTGATTTCTATCATATGGTCTGTATCCCAACATCTGAGGCTTTTTTTCATTAAGGGCAGGAAGGAAACCATAGTTTAACGTCATCCTACCTCTTCTATCCAAGCCAATTTAATTTAAATGTCAGCGTCGTTTGGGGATCATGTAGCCCTGTTCTTACATCTAATCTCTCTACATGTTTTATATACATCCGTCACTCACTTTAGTATTGTTTTATATCGCATGTACTGCAGTTCATCTGTACGTGGCTTTGGGTCTGAGCCGTCCGTTTTACTTCCTTGCGCTCATAACATTTGTTTCACTCCTTAAACTTCCAAATGAATGATTGATCCTGTTAAAGAAAACACACCACTAAGGCAGGTAATCAAGTTTTTTTGTCCTTTTTGGCAAATTAGATATTGTATTGATGGATAAAGCTTGGACTTGTGTGTCCGTTTTGAAGCAGTAAAAGTGAAAAGCAGACATTCATTTAACGTCATGGTTCCAGCAGGGAACGCTCTGTGTTTGGCCTTGAGGTACTTCATCATTCAATATGTATTAAAGGATCTGGCTATGAAAGGAGGCCATTACTTGAAATCAGTGTTAGCTCAATGTCAACACCTTACGCCATTACAATCCAAATTATTTTTTAAAACCTCAGTTTCAGCACCCATAATCTTCCCCTCATTTAAGATGATGTTTTCACTCCAGGCCGGGACTTAATTTCGTCATGTAAACCATTGGAATTATATACTGTGGCACACAGACTTCTTGTAAAGCCACAGACATATTTGTTCGATAGTTTGCCAGCTTTGGTGGAAAATGTGACTGAGGAGAAAATTTGCAGGTTGTTTAAAGCGACCCAATTACAGTTTTCAGGGAGGTTTTAAACATCCAGGATGCTAATCAGGAAGTTGAAACGTGCGCTGCTCTGTTCATGTCTTCTGAAAGTAATCAAGAGTCAAAACCAAGTGCCATTAGATGTCACTGGGATAGCTCCTTAAAATTACAGTGGGGAATAATTGCAACTTGGAACACCCAGTACTTTTAAGCTTCCTATCCTCTGTTGTCTTTCTATTTACGGCTTTCCAAGAATACACAAATGGCTACTAAATAGGCACATGCTACTTCACAAGGGAGGCGATTACAGTTCAGTGTCCAGTGTACAAGGAGGTGATGGATACATCTGTCAAGTAATGTGCTTTCACTCTGAACTGGACCCTGATTTTCTTGTATTGTCGATCCAAGTTGAATTAAGTCAAACAAAGCGTGCTTTTTGCTCACCTGAGCCTTGCCAAAACTACTCACTCATGTTAGAATAACAAAAAGGCATATTTGACTTGGTCATTAATAATGCCAGCATGAAAACTTCAGTGAAGTCTTCCAGTTATCCGCGTGTCATCGCCTTAAATGCTCTGGTTGTACTATCTTTGGTTGTTAAGTCTCCAGGTATTTTTCTTTGTGAGCAGACAGAAGTATTTGGGGAGTGCTTGGGCAACCTGACAGACAGCAGCGAGCTAATCTGGAACAGGAGGTTATTTATGCATCGCACAGAGGGAGAGGACATTTATTAATGTCAGAATTAAAGCAAGTTGAAAAGTGAAAGAAAAAAAAGAAAAAATCATTCCGAGGTCAAAGACGAGAATGTCACATAAAAGAGATACAACACCACACCAGAGCCGAAAAATGCACTTTTGAACATGAGCCTAATTGACCACATTAACAAATATTATTCCTAAATCTGTGAAGGAACTCAAGCTGACAGCATCCACTACAGTTTTGCGCTTTGTGCTCATGTCTCAAAGTGTGCAATCAGTCACAGATTTAAATAGGATGTTCTATAATGCCTTGCTGATGATTTGTTGATTTGGTGCTATTCCCCTCAGTTGCATGTCTTCCCCTCAGGTCCAGAGTTGTGATAGCTTGATGAAAAGATTCTGATGAAAACTCAGGGATAATATAATTTTTGGTGCGGTGCCATACGGAGCTCTCAGGTTGGTTCAGGATCCAGTGGGGGAAACCTGGCTGGACTTATGGTTCACAGCTGTGCGGCTGGGAGTGCGTGCCAATTCATCACTGTCTGCTGTGTGAGGAACTTGGCATTTTTCAGCATCTTTACCAGACATTATCCTTTGTCTGCAAAAGAATATAACTGCCTGTTGGCTATCAGTATCCTCTCCATTCCAGTTTGGTGTAACTGCGAGACGAAAATGCGAAGACAGGCTGTAAGTCACGCAAAAAACTTTCTGTGAACACAAAGCTACAAAGTACAGTGAACTACCACGTGTCACGTTACAAGGAAAGTTGTAGATTGTAAAAGACAGTTTAACAGTGTGAAAAGAAACTAACTGCAAACATGTTGTGGCTTAAAAAAGATGCACTTACCTTCGGAGGCCAATCAGTGTGATTCTTTTTTTAAGTCATACCTTCCAAGTCTCATCAAATCAGAGCAGTGGTGTCTAAAATTTCACAATTTCCTCAATTTCAAGGTCAGGCACAGAAAAAAAGCTAAGATCTGTTAATGCGGTTGACAAGCATATCCTAAAGCCTGGGCCCCCTCCCTCTTCCACCTTCCACTGACTACAACAGACAACAGATCCGGTCGGTAGATGGTTTCATTAGATGTTGAGTGCCGTAACAGTTCGGGATGAGCCAGGATGACTAATCTAACATAAATCGTGCCCAGAGCCTCCACCAATCTGCCTCTTATATTTATGGGATGAAAATGTCAGTGTTTTTAAAGACAAAGTCTGACTGGTGCAACATCTGTGAGATTAGAAAAAAATATTTCTTTGTGAAATAGAAACTTCAGTGGGGACTGGTGGGTACTGACACTCCCTGGATCACCATTTGATTTAATCAAGGTATCGAAAGGAGCAAAAAGGTTCAGTTTGGACCTTGAACACTTTAGAAATGTTTATTTGTAATATTGCTTCATAATAGCCTGTAACCCATTCTCTTTTCTCTGAATGAAACCCTATGGTGCAACATGTGGGGCTGACCCAGAGGAGTAATCACCCAGGTGGACAGAAACTCAAATCTGTTAGGCAGGACTGAAACGAGAATGAAATGAGTGCACTAGCTTCAATCCCTCCACTCAAACCTGTTGTCACACTGCCGCCAGGTCTAAGAGCACCAGGACAGCAGAGTGTCCTAAATTAACAGTTAATATAGGAGCAATAAAAACTCTTAAAAGAGTTTTTAGTGTTATGACGAGGTTTAAAACCAAACTGGAACATTTCATATACATTATTGTTGACTAGAAATGTTTCTCCAGGACTTTGGACAAGAATGGCAGTTTAGAAATGGACCTGAAGTTGGACAAATCAGAGGGATCAAGCTGCACAACAACATGTTTAAAGGCAGCTGGGACACAACCTCAGAGAAGACAGGTATTTATCAATGACAGAATACATGGTCCTACAGTGTCAAAGACTTCCTTAAGAAGACAAGGGGGGATGCTATCTTAGGGGCAATTTGTGGGCAGCAGATGTTGGACCACCTCGTGAAGGGAGGAGATTGATATGGGCTCAAACTGATCCAAGACAGCTGGGCACATAGGAGGGATAGGGGGGTCATGGCCAGTGGGCTGGTCAAAGAAGATCTAAGAAGAGACATTTTTTTCAACAAAGAATTTAAGAAAAGAATCACAGAGGACAGATGTAGGTAGAATAGGAGTAGAACTTGAGGCCTGTGACAGTTATTGGAGATTAAGTTAGATATAAACTCAGTTTTGCCGATTTTACAGCTTTCTGATGATCAGATAGACGGCTCTATAAGATTTCATAGGACACTCAGAGTTTGTGCTTTTTCCACCTCCTCTCTGCCGGTCAATGGAAACCAAAATCATCAAACCATTGAGGGCTGGATTCCAAATCACACTGAAACTCAAAGTAAAAAACTGAAAACACAGGCTGATCCAAATTTCATCACTTTAACTCATAAAGTGACTCAGTAGTGTGTTCGGCCTCCGCGGGCCTGTGTGCACTCCTGAAAACGTCTGGACATGCTCCTGCTGAGTCGGTGGATGGTGTCTTCCCACCAGGATTGTGTCTCATGCTACCAGTAGTGAAAAGTAGAGTAGAGAAGACTCAGTAAGGGAGGATGAAGAGAGCGCAACTGTCTGTGGCCATAACATGCAAAACCATTCCTTTAATAGGGGGGGTTCTCTTGTTTCTGCCTCTTTGTACCTGTCACTTTCATTTGGACCAAAACCGGTGAACTTCCTAAATGGACAGATTGATATCATTGAAGTTTAACTGACTTGGTTCTACTGTGACGTTTTAGTGTTCCCTTAACATTTTTGAACAGTGTATATGAAACTGCTAGAAAACGTTTGTCATAAAAATGTCCTGTTACATAACCAGAAGTGTGACACAAATATACAGCCATGGTCCTAAAGTGTGGCCATTCAGAACAGACGTAAAACTTAATGCATCTATACATGGTTCATACGCGCACTGAGACTTGAACAGCCTAATACTTGTAATTAACATAAATTACTAAAAGCCACAGCTGTCACGACCAATGTAGGTATTATGAATCTTTTTGAGACCTTTATGGAGACATTAGTCTTGCAGCATTGAAATGTGACCCAGACGCTGTGGTATTTACCCATTCATTTCTCTGTTTATTTATTGTCATGCCAGCTTGTTATTTACACTTTAAGGAAGGGGATGTCAGGATTCATTAGTGCTGTGAAAACTCTCCTAAAAATGTCCTTGAAAGAAAAGTCCAGTGAGAAATGCATGTGCATCACAGGACAGCACATTAAGTTGCTAGAGAGTATAGAAACGTGAGATGTTGTGAGCGATGCGGCCACGGATGCAGAGAGGCAGGCCGCTGAGCAAACAGTGAGCCCGACACGCGTGGCTCGCACCAGCAGACCTGGTGGTGTGAGCATGCTGTAATGATATAAAAGCTAATTTACAGACTGAGAACAGAGGACGTGTTCTCGCCCTGGTCCCTTGGCTTCCAGAGAGCACTGCTCCGTGTTTGGACGGAGCTCTGAGAGGCCGTTGTGTACACGCATGTTTTTAATGGCTGCATCACAAGCAAACCACGCTGCTGCCACTGCTGTGCAACAGTTTGTCATTTTATATTAAAACTGGCCCTTAGACACTGAAGGGGACTAAAAGCCACTTCTAATATTTGGAAAGGACTTTTACTGTTCATTAGTTACTTTTATGAAATATTGCTGCAGGACGCCTGGGGAGATGTGGGATCTTTAAAAGAACTTCAAAAGGTTGGTTCCAGCAACTGTGCTAATATCACAACACACAGCTCACGCTCTGAGGGACTGCCTGACTGTAAAAATAAGCGATATATATTTATTACTCCATCCACCCAAAATGTGGACAGACAAATGTCACGACTTCAGGAAGGATATTTCCATCCATCAGTCTTGTGTAATATGTAATAAAGTCCTCAAATGTGGTTGCATCCATCACCCCGACCTATGGGAAATGTCTGCCTCAGTCTGGACAGGGTGAAGGTCAGGCCAATGGTGAGACATTCCAGTTGACATGCAGGGGTGTGGCAGATGCCGGGGCCCACATGTACCTCAAAACAGGGGCAACAACATCAGGGATATCCCTACACTATTTTGATCCCCTCCTTGAAAAAAATGAGAAGCATGGGATCTTGAATGGTAAACAGAAAGGCCAGAGCTGGACGTAATTGCTGCCTCTGCCGAGGCGTGGAGGCAGAACCTCTAATTTCCTGTGAATAATGTCCCTGTGTCAGACGGCAAGCCAAAGAAAGTGGCAGTTTCTTTTCTCAGAGGGTTTGTGGCTCAACTAATACACTCAACTGTGGCTTTATGACCGATGGGCCCGAGGGCCAGGCTCCTGAACCCGACTTACTGCTTCCTCTTGGCCTCTGCTCTGTGCAAGGTTCAACATCAGGCCCAGAGAGGAGAGTGACGCACCTTTTCTTTAGTAGTGAGAAGATTCATACAGGTCTGAAGGAGAAGCCAGTGCATGTATCTTGAATGTGTCTTTGTCCAATTAGAAATCTGGCTGCATGTACACATGGCTGAAAAATCTGAAGAAATATTATTGTGCTGACAAAATTCAGCCTGTCTGTGCACATTAAAGGTGGCCTGTGGGCTTTTGTAATGCTATTATGATAGGGTTCCCATTTGTGTGGGCATACAGGAAAGTGCTGTCTAAATTCAAATGTTGCTGCTTGTATGAGCCAAAGATCAAAAGTTCATGGCCGTACAGGAGATGCGGAACTAAAGGCAAGGAAGAAGAAACCTGTTAGCAAGGAAACATGGATGTAAACATTGCAAGACTTTAAGTATTTTAAACTGCTTATGTAAATGCTTTATTAGGACGCCAGGCAGAGAAGGAGCCAGACTCGCTGTTTCCGCACTGCTTTTAGTCTTCATGTTAAGCTAAGCTAACCACATCCTGACTCCAGCTCGCTACTTAACACACAGGCATGAGATTGATACAATCTTCTTACCTAAATGTTGGAAAGAATGATCTCGTCCCCGGGTTGTTGAACTATTTCTTAGTTGTATAAGTCGAGCCAGAAGCTAAAACTAAGAGAAATTAGAGAGGCAAATATAAACATATAAAGGGAGAAAAGGAAAGCCTATAAGCAGCCACACAAGAAGAAAACAATATGTTTCCTTCTTTATTTGTTTAACTGACTAAATGTTTTTCCTTTTAACATTTCTTCAGAATCAGTTTTGACATTGGGCATGCTGCAGAGGCCATAAAGAGTGCTGCGTGGAATTAAGGAGCCATTAATCATCGTGAATTTATTTGCTCGGAATAGTTTGGAGACAGTGGCTTCCTTCAGCTCCCCGTTCTGTTTTTTCGGAGGAAGCTTCTTCGGAGTAATAAGTTCACCCGTGTACTCTCCTCCGTCCGTGCTCCTCTAGTGACCCCCACGTGCAGCTGGTAGTGTTTAAACTTCAAAGAGTGACGAAGATTTTCAACCACATATTTTCAGTGTTTTGCTAATTTTTGATTTTAGCACGTGGCCAATGGTAGTGATGAAAGTCCCATGAGATCTTGTGGCAGAGTCTGTGGTTTGTGCTGAGCATCTAAGCTAACTGGGACCAGGACAGAGGGATCAGAAGCAGATAGGCCGACAGACATGCAGAGGGGCGGTGGTGGAGGCTTTTACTGAATGTGCTGTGCAACAGGCTGTCAACCCTGACATGGCCTGTTTATCATAAACAAGAACAGAAGACAAAGGGATCAGACAATCCCAGATCAGCAGCTGTGGGCTGCTTTCACTTAAGACTGCTGTGTGTGAATCTGTAAAGAAAAAGACAGGGTCCTCGTTGGGGGAATATCATTTCAAACATTCTTAATTACATTGTTTTATTGTTGGTGTTGACTAAAAGCCATAGGAGTGTTTGGCTACAAATATATTTCCAACTGGACAAATAAATAAAACATTTTTGTTTTTACTGACAAAAATAATGAGCTTGTTTATAAAGTAAAGTTTTTATTATTTATAATAAATACCCCTACAAAATGTGAAATCACTGTGAATAAACCGGGAGTAATCACACTTTAAATTCATTCTTGTACATATCTGTGATGGAGACAGACACTATTGTATTCCTAATTGCTACTTAAGACACCAGAGCTTGTATTTATGTGTTCATAATATCATGTGACATTTATACAGATTTGTGCAGATGCTCTGTATTCTACCTCGGTGCGAACAGTAAGTTATTCTATTTTTCGAGATGGTGTGTTTTCTGAGTTTGGACGTGTTACAACTACAGAGTTTTCAAACTGTATAAGAGGAGGGTTGAGCAACCCAAACAGATGTGGGTCTTGTTTAGATATTGTGGTCACGTGTGGATTACTTAAGGAATGTTCCTGCAGGGAACGCAGCTTCACGCTGTCTCACACCGATCGACGTATGGGGCATTTGGCAAAAGAACAAACGGGGGAAAGACGCATTATTTTTATCAACACGGTTTCTAAGTTGAGACAGTCAGAGAGCGAGAAGAAGGCTTCCTAAAATGTTTGGACGAACCCTTGATGAGGTAATTGATGTAAATTAGGAGCTCAGGATAAAACGGAAGCAAGGGGGCAAATAAATACACACTCATCAATCAAGACGAAACATTTGTATTTGAAACCTCAGACATATTTTGATATAGCATGTTTAGAACGCTTGTGGTTCTGCGCATTTTATTTGAAACACATTCAGTTTGAGGAGAACAAGATGGATGCTGATATAAATATTGGGCTGTCACAGTCTGCCCTTTTTTACTGGAAGGAGACTGTACAAAGATAAGTATTGTATATTGTGCCCACAGACCATTTTGAATATCCAATTGTTTTGGTGGGTTCCGTGCACATTCTCCCAACCCCGTACTCCTTGTTTTCGAGGGTCACCTTCCCCCTATAACATTGTTGATCTTAAATAAACCAATGCTATTGCTTGCAGTGACTAACCTATAGTATGTGCTAATGCAGGTGAATCAAACTACCAGACTGCTCAGAAGAAACTCTATGGTTGACAAATCCATGGGAACAGATGGCAAAATCGTGCACAGTTTATAAATCTGAGGGCACAGTTTAATTGCTCTCGGTTCCAGCTACTTTTTCCACTTTATTTATATAGCACCTTTCAAACACATCAATTGGAGTTCAATGTGCTTTATAAGCGATTGAAAGATTGTTAAGTAAATGAAAAGAAAAAAATACTCTAGACTAAAAAGGGCATTGAAATCAATGTGAAAATAAACAGGAAACCAGAGTAGAGACAGAGAGAGATATCACCCTTTTCTTTAAAAAAAACCCCATTACCTTTCCCTTTAAACTCTGGGACTATCTGTAAAGTTTGATGGCTCAGTACCACCCCTGTCTAATTTTCAGCCAGGAAAAACCCTGGGTTGCTGGAAATTTGCAGCATTTGGTATGCTTACGATTATTTTGGCGAATGCTGATTCCGCTCCTAATGTGTGGAATTGAGTTGAGCTGTTGAAATTTGTTTTTCTAAGTTGGGTGGGGGGGGGGGATTCAAAAGCAAATATTAATAAACGTGGGGAGAGTTGAACTATTTTAACAAGTCAAACATAAAGCTTAGAGCCTCTTCTCACATTTTTGTTCCCTATTGGATTTCCTGGGGTGCTCTGATCAGCCCTGCCAGAGCCAGATGTCGGATGTTGCGCACACAGCCAGCAGCAGCTTCCTGGAGCGTCTCGTCATCAGAGCCCATGATGACGATGAGGGGCTGTGGGGTGAAATAGACAAAGGTCAAAGTCAGTAGCAGGAGCAGATTCCAACAAAATTATTATTTTCCAACAGTGGACTAACACAACTTTGGGAAAAACATCCAGTGCCTGAATGAGTAGGCTACTGTACATGTTGCCGTGCCGGCTTCAGTCACTGCACACCACTACTGGTGATGGCTGCAAAGATATACAGTGGCTGTGCGGTGACAGTTTCAAGCTGCGCTGTCACGTGCCCCTCTGTGTGTGTGTGCATGTGTGTGTGTGTCCTACTTCCAAAACCATGCCTCAGCAAAGGGGTTACAGCTGCGAGCACACATGCTTCTGTAAGTTTGTTCAGATGAAAGGCATGCAGGGCGAGCTCGACATTAAAAACCTGAGCATGAACCACACCGCTCGACAGCCTTTCCGCTGCTCCAAAGGTCAGATTATATCCGTCTATTAGTGGCTTGTGCAATGGATCTCGTTAGGTCTTATTGCAGAACAAGGCCTTTTGCTTTCCAGAAATCTCAAGCTCTGGAAGTTTATTTTTTGGTTACATAAAATTGCACATTAAAAAAAGATTTTCGTACGTTCAAAGAGTTGCGAATTATGTAAAACTGAGTAAAAAGGGAACGCGCTGGCTAAATGGAATTACCGCTGAGTGGCATGTGTTTTTAAAAAGTGAGCTTTTTTTCCCCATTTATCTGCAGCAAAATCACTACGTTATGTTTGTGGGCGGTTTGGGGGCTGAATCAAAATAAAACTAAATGCAAGCATAAATACCCTGGTGCAAGGGATGAATCTAAATTTGTTCAATGTGTGCCGTGTGGTAAAATCACAATGGTCCGCCATTGAGGTTTCCCAAGCCACACTTTCAATTATTTAGGGTAGTCTTGTTTACATCCATAATGAAGCAACAGCAACATCACATCCTTCAGCTAAGCACATAAGGGCTCCCTGCTCCTACACATAATGAAGCCTTGATAAATACAGTAACTGCCAAGACGTCTGAGGCGCTTTTAAGCCCCCGTATGTGTATCAAGGCCTTGTTCTCCGCTGAATGAGCGGGGATTTTGAGAAAGATCTCTTTAACGATGAGCATGCTGCAGCGGGCTTACATGTGGTGTTTTAACACCATCTGGATAGTTTTCCTGGTTTCACTGCAACAACGTCACATCTCTGCTGATCCTGCTGAGCAACACACATGACAATATCTACGCTGTCAAAATGATTCAGTGACTAAGCCTCTTCAAACCTTACATCCATCTGCTAATTTAGATTTAGTTTACGGCGGCAGATTGACTCTGACAACTTCTTGTGAATCTCCTTTGACTAAATATCTGTCCTGTCTCACTATTCCAAACTCTCATCCTGCTCAGCACAGGCTCCACATATCAACATAGGAAGTGATGAGATTCCTTTGTCTGTTTTGCACAAATGAAATGTCACTGTCAATTAGATTTTACATCATAGACATTTCCCCAACGTCTGTCCAGCTGATCAGCACTCAAAGCAAACCTGAGTCTGTCTCCGTCTCAGGTTATCCCTGCGATCGTAATGCGTGTCTGCGCTGAGCAGAGGTTGACCCTGACCCCTCTCCGTGTTACATGCAAACTTAAAACGTCTCCCTGCACATTTGTGTGGTTAGCAAACAGCCAAACAGCCGGAGAGAGGACATTCCCAGGGTTTTCAGCACAAAGATAAACAGTGAAAGGAAAACAGATGAAAGACGAGGTGAGCCGGCTTGTGCATGGGCACGGAATCTCTGTGAAGCTACAGTATAAGTCCAGTCAAAAACTGAGAAAATAATATCCTTCCTGCTGATTACAATCACATCATTTTGTGGGAAAAAGGCACGCAGCAGTCCAAGACGTTAGCTCCTCTCAATGCACCAGTGTGGAGGAGGATATATGAAGCATTTGCCCTCAGGTTTTATAAGATTTTTAAATAGCATCCAAAACACCTCCAAAAGCAAACTCACATCCACAGGCTGCAGAATACATGCAGCTCGCTAGACAAGTCTCTTTTGTGAAAAGAGAGGATGCCTGAGAAGTGCCAGAGGCAGCATTTTTGCCAACCTCATAGCATGTTATTCAGACGTCGCCAAATAAGGTCTCCCGAAGCGCACAGCTAGGCTAAGATAAGCGTGTCTTTCTATGCTACTTTTTTTCAAGGCTGGTCTTTCCCTCCCAGCTGGGAGCTCTTGGAATATAATACGCTGCTTGTTAGATATTCCCTGACTGTGGTAACATGAACACTTGCCCCACGTTTGAAAACTGGATCGTGAGTTTTTGAGGTTTCTGCACTTCAGAGAGCTCCAGAGAGTCCTGACCTCCAAGAAGGGAGACGGTGAACAAGCCCCCCCCCTTCCTCCCCAGCCAAGGGGGGAGCGGGAGGAAGAGCTGGCGTGGAGTCTGGGAGGGCTGCACATTATTGTTGCATGTGTACACCCACACACACACAAACACACACATCCTATCGCACATGGAGGTGTCATGGTGTTAAGTGCGCTCTGTTGGACTGGCTTCTGCTCGCAGGAGTTCAAGCTGAAATTCCCCCGAGCCAGCTCTGACAGCCTTTATGGCTCCACCACCCCGTCTCCCCCCCCCAATCCCAGCGTTCCCATGTTCAAGACTTCACTGTGGAGGCAAACAGCACAAACAGACAGCAGTGTTTAGCTGGGCCGAGGGGAAGTTGGCGAGGGAAGTCAAGGTAAACAACATTCCCTGCAGCCTCCAGTGAGCAAGAGACTTGCTGCTTTTTCTGTGTCTCCAAAGAGGAAGAGGAAAAGAAGGGAAGGCAGTTCAGTCCGAACCCTGAGTCTGTTCAACCCCAAGAATATGGCTTGGTATTTCTGCTCAGGGTGTGAGGGAAAGTGGCTTAATTTAAAGGCTCTAAAACATTACAGTCCATGGAGTTCAATAACACATTAGTCACAACGGAACAACACACGACGCCTGTATCATCTGCTCACCACACCCACAACCCGAAGTCATGTTACGCACCAACCTTCAGATGTAAACATATGATGTTCTGCTGGGTTTTTATTCCCTCCCTTAACGTTTGTGTAATTCTTGCCCCCCACGGTGTCGCTGCACTTTCGCTCCTGCAGTCTGAGCGTGTAAGAGAGAAAGACATTAAAACAAACACTGGCCGTGCTGCAGCAGACGTGTGCTTGTGGCAACAAAGGCAGCAAACATTTTTTCTCTTTGAGATTAGTTAAAGCCTAAAATACATACCAGAACCTGGCAAAAGCCACGCTCTGGAATACCCTCAGTTGAAAATTACCAATAATTACCATCCATATTATGCAATTTTCATCAATTTACTTCACAAAGCTTTTCTTATGAAAGAGCCTCTTTAATACAAATAGCTGGCCGAAAGCTGTCTACAAGGATTTATGGTTTCAGCAAACAATCCCCAGTCCTTTGGAAGCAATGTAAAACACAAAGGGAAGGAATGTTGATTTTGTACATGACACAAAATGAAGAACATCCGTATAAAACTGCGAGATACCAAGAGTGAACGTCAAATCAAATGGCGGGGACAATTAATCTCTAGCTTAAAAATTCTCTTATCCCCGGTATGCGTTTCCTGTGAGAGCGAGCAACTGAGTCCCATTTCTTGAACAAGGCCTGATATGATCCAATACATTCCACAAAAGGATTTATCCAAAAACATGAACTTAAAAAGATTTTTTTATAGGTTTTTGAAAATAGAGATAACAAAACAAATATGGGTGATTTTCAATTCCTGATGTACGGGACTGGGTCAGACACCATTATGTGTGCTAAGGCAACTTTAGAGTAAGAGAGACCCTCGCTCATTCGTAATCATATACTACATGTGTCTGAGAATGTTTTGAGAGTTTCTCAACGGCACATTAAAAAACTCTTTGAAATATGGTTGCAATAATACAAGGAGCGGTCCAAAACTTTGCACAGGGCCATAAATAAGACACAGGGCCCGGTATCAATACTGGATAAATGTCCAACTCATTCAGAACTATTGGACATTGTTCTAACACATTCTTCCCATCGGCTGCTTATATATCATGTAGCTGAGCACTGTACTGCACAGAAATTGGTGGAGAAAAGGCAGCTCCCACACTGTAATGCTTCCTCCTGGGTCAGGCAGGTAAGTATATCAGCCTCCCTGTCCAGACTGACTGAGACTCAGACCAGACTGAACAATGAGGCTGCCTGTGTTGTGTTTCCACGTCTGAGATTACCAACAAATGCAGCGCTGGTGCAGTTACGTGGCCTTTGGTGATTAAGCTCTTTAAAAGTCTAAAAATACATTATGGAGTAGTGTTGCAACTCTTAACTGGTACATTAATAAGGGCAAACACAGACAGATTAAAAAGGGTGGTATGTTTTGCATTTGCACACACACACTAAGAAACAGGAGTTGTCCAGTTTTTGTGGCTCTAACTACAAAAAGCATTCATCTTAATGACTTCTGCAAATTGGACATAACTCTTTTGGAACACCCAATGTTCAGTCCAGCTATAGCAAGTGTTGAACCGCATTCACTGTAGCAAGAGATCAAGCTAAAGTATGCCATTTAACAAACATGGGAAAAAACATATCTGGCTGCAGTAGCATAACCACTTCATAATTTATACTGCAGTTGTTATTTAGAGGGGAAAAACATTTAAAGTCACAGTGGCCGCAAAAAGATTTCTCATGAGAAAGTCTTTCTATGTGAAACGTGATTCAATTAAGGAGTGATAGCAATGTTTTCCCAAAATTCTGAAATATGGGTACGTGAGCATCTGTGACAAGACATCAATTACATCCCAATCTGAACATAGAATCTCTTCATCACTGTCAGAGACAAACATAAACAGTCTCTTGAGCAGAGCGTGGAAACAGCGCGACAGGCGAAACGTGCAGCAAAACAAGGCTTGTTTCTCTTTGGAAGAGCCCTGCACAACTGCCACGATAAAGAAAGCTGGCGGATGTAGAAGAAAAAAAAAGTTGACCGGCTCTTACCCTGCTCCCTAGCCTGAGCCATATCGTTGTTGCATTCTACTCTGATGTCCAAGAACAGCCCTTAGCAACAGTTACCCCCAGTTACAGCCCTTTGACTTGTGCTGTGATGGCATCTAGGGTCTACCGGAGAAAAGGCACTTTGCACACACTGAGCTGTTTGCTTTTCTGAATTCCCATGACAGCTTGAAAGTGGAGTCATGTTTCCGCCACCGAATAAAACCCACTTTGTTTCTGCTCCATCGGTCAAAGGCTCTGAATACAGTCACAGCTTTTCAAAGTTAATTACTCAGAGCTTTTCACACATCACTAAAACAGCAGTGGTGGGGGGCCAAAGCACATTTCTCTCAATGTATTTATGCTAAAGTTAGTCTCAAAGCAACAAATAAACTAGATATATAACTACTAGTGTTAATCTTCTACATAGAAAAAGAAGTGAGGAGTCAGAAATCTAGCAACAATGGTTCTACAACTCACCTTGACCACTCCCCTCTCATTCATGGTGATACAGTTATCTGGGTTCTTGGAAAGCTGATACAAGGCGTGGGTTGTGTGGTAGTGGACTGCGCTGTTTGATGATTTGAGGTAGTCTACCAAGGGGGCCACGACACCAGCTTCGCCGAAGGATGCCCTGTTGCCCTCCCACATGCAGCAGTGGCCGATGGCCTCGGCGAGGTGCAGACAGAGCCTGTCATCAGTCTGTGGAGAAGAGAACAGGATGCTATTGGTCCTTTGTGACCAGTCTCAGTCTTTATAATGCAGAGAACAACAAGCTCTGCAAGAGTCTTGGCAACATCTACCAATGTTCTTCTCATTAGTTGGATTTATGCTCCATTGAGTAGAAAAACACCAACTAAAATCCACTGTAAAGACAGTTATTTGTACATTTACAATAACTGCAGTGTTCTTGAATAGTAAAACCTTGTTGTTTGTCTCCAGCGGTGAGCTGTACTTACTGTGTTAGTCAACTTGGCCAGCAGTGGCACAACGTCGTGATCAGTGAGGACTGCCAGATTCTCCTTGTCTTTGGCTATTCTAGAGATGGCGGCGCAAATGCTTGCCAGGACCTCGTTGTTTGTTGACTTCAGCAAATTAACAATCATTTCCAATCCACCGACAAGAGAGCGCACCATTTCCCCTGCATCCTATAGTGAAAGAGTCTGTTATTAGTTGGTTCTCTAAAATGAACAAGGAGGGAGGTAATGGATGGGGAAAGAGGGGAGGCACGCAGGGACATTTAAGCAAGGCAGACAAAACAAAGAAAACTACATAAGTCAAAGTATTTTCGTCAGCTCAGGCATCACAATCATGGTCCCATCAGTGCAAACCAAACTGGTAGGACTATCTTTGTCTGTGCTTTCAAAATAAAAACACCCTCTTCTACGGTACATCTGTGTTTTGCATGAGCAAGCAATAAATCTGACATTGTTGTAAACCTCTCCTCTCACCCTAGCATGTCAAAATGAAGACGAAACATAGAATTTAGAACTCAGAAGTAACATTTAAACCTTTCGCCTTGGGCTAACACAGTGTAGACTCAATACTTCATGGTTTGAATTCACGGCACCAGCTGGTACCACAGGCCTCTGAGCCACTTATGGGGCAATGCCTACCAAACCAAGAGGCTGGTAGGGAGTGCTGAGGGAACCACAGCGGAAGAGCGGGCAGAGACACTGGCTTTAGTATGGCTTGGCACATCAGGCCGCTGTTTAAAATCACAACTCACCGTATTGCTGGCCACAGAAGAATACATCAAGGTGGCAGAGTCTGTAATGTTCAGTGCATTGAAAATAGCACAAAATTTTCCCCAAAAGCTTACAATTATGGATCCTTGGATGCAAATCACAAAGCATGCTTAATTTGAGTCCATTTCAACATCAATCTACATGTCCGAAGCCAATGTATGTCACAGAACCATAGAGTACAGTATTAGAGGAATTCATTATGTCCACTGTATAGTAATTAATCAAATTCAGCAGTCAGCTGATTTATATTTGGCATATTCAATTATTTTCGGGGGAGATGGGTGATGTACTGCTGTGTTCTCCTCTCTAATACAGAGCTCACAGCTAAGATCAGGTCAGGGTGCGGTGTAAGGACCCTGTGAAGCCGTGCCAGAGGATGAGTAACATGTGCAGTGCAAGGCAAGGAGGGTTGTGCCAGGGCCAGGAGCTGACCCCCCGACACACAGGAAGCCCTTCCTCAGGAATACTGATGATGCCTGGCCGGGAGTCCCTGCGACAGAGGAAGCTCTCTCAAGCCACCAGCTGCGATAGACTAGCCAGAATCTCTTTCATGGCCTGGAAGGGCCCCCACATCTGAAAACTACAGCATTATGAGGCTGCACACGGAAAGGCCTTTCTCACTTATCTCTCTCTCTCCCTCATCCTCTTACCCAGGATGAAATGAAATAGAAAACACACTATCTGCTGTGCGTGATTTCAGGCCAAGGGGAGCAAGCCAAGCTCAGAATGGTAGAAGCATGCCCTGACCCTTTCTCTGGAGCAATCAGGCTTCTGTGACATACATGGCTACTATGTATAGGAAAAATAAATCAAGCATCTCACTGTGCTTCAGCATACTGGCGAATTAATGATACACCCCATTACTTGTGCCTGTACTTCCTTGATTGGAGAACAAAAATAATTGAATGATTCACTACTAAGTCTACGAGTATGGTACTGAGTGAGTTTAAGTTGTGGACCTGTGGGCATAGGGCACAGTGTCTGTTTGTGGAGTAGCAGCCGTACTGTATGGAGCATCCACCAGATGCATATACAGTATACCACAGCTCTTTCATAAATCCACTATAGAACTGCTAACTCAAAGCACATGGGGTTTTTATCTAAATAATGACTGCACCGAAGCAGCTGTATCAGGTTCCTCAACTCAATGGGCAAAGAGCACTATTTAGCTCTTGTCGTTGCCCCAGTCTCAGAAAAAAATCACCCAAAGAGCATGTTCATGAATTTCCCCCAAAAATTGGTGTGCTGACGTCCAGACAAACATTGTCAAACTTTGTTAGAGCTCGATAGTGGGTCCACAGTCCTCCTGCTCCCTCCATATGGTTGCCATGCATCACTTTTGGGCCAGTGAAATTCCTGCCAGCAAAAGGGCTTCACCCCCAAGACACCTGCCCGGGTCCAATATATATTTAAACTTAACCAGATTGTCCCACTGACAAGCTGTTTACCTTAATCACAGTGATAATCTAATACAACAACATTACATTTATAGTTGGAAGCCATACCAGGAAATCAAAGAGCTGCTGATGTGTAACTGAAATTAGAGTTGGTTAACAAGCTAAAAAAATTTTTAAAGAGCACTCTACTGAGTTAAAATTGCACCTATAATAATGTCAATCTGAAGAAAAATACAAATGGCTATCAATCAAAACCTCATAATGTAACTCAATTGCCAACAGTTCGGTGGGTGATTTGGATGTGTTATAAAAGTAGTGTGAAGTTTGTCTCGAGCTTTAAGCAGAAGGCTACAGAGCAATTCTGCAACTTGTGCATCATATTATTTAAGTCGAATTCAAAGGTATGTTGTCGATTCTTTTGGAAGCCATTTGTGCACTGGCTTCATTAGATAGGTGGGTTCACAGAAACCAGCAGCTACCCTGTGCTCTTTGCGTGAATCGTATGCCTCCATAACTATTAGCATATTGAGAGAAGATTTTCAGCTGGGAAATCAGAAGCCATGTCACAGGATATTACTCAGTCTCCCAGCCTTCTTCCCAATTCACCAATTCCAGTGTGCCAAGGAGGCCTTTCTGCTTCATATTAGCCCAAGGTTCATGTAAGCCTCTGCTGATACAGCTCTGCCCCTGCTAACTTCCAAGCAGCAGCGGCAGCATATGAGCTTGTTTAGTGAGTGTGGGATAACCCTTCACTCTGAAACAGCACAAACTCTGCAAAAGTCTTTGATTTACAGGCAACATATGTGCACATTGTGTGCTTCACGTGTGCAGACACATAAAAGAAGAAGAGGACAAATCTATGTCATGTTGAGGAGGAAGGAGAAGATATTGTCTAACTGTACTGTACCTTGGCATTCTCAATGCATGGACAAAGGGCCCAAGCAGCGCTAGACTGAACTTCTGGACTGGGGTTTTTCAGTAAGGACCACATAAAGCGGAAGCCGTCAAGCTTGTCAATGACCCTGCAGGGACAGAGAAACAGTGAGAGAGAGAAAAGTATTAACAAACAGAGAATAAGCAAAACAAAAAAAGTCTTGAATTTATATTATTTAGGTCTTAAGAGTGATTCATCCCTAAAATTTGTGTGCACAATTATTGTTACTAAAAGCTCCTGCTGTATCAGCCTTCACACTGTAGCCAAGCAGGATCAAAGCGTTGATCGATTTCAGCATTGGCTCTCATCACAAACTTGCCTTTGGTCCTGCTCATTTCCTCTCCAGGCCCAGAAGCCACCCACTGTCTGCTTACTTGGATCACTCTCCATGGAAAGCTTGGCTATGCTATGGTCAGAGGTTAACTCGCTCAAACTTGTGTATAGTGCTTCATACATGCATCTATAAATAGATTGTGAGACAACCTTACACTTTATGTTGGTGGCTTGTTTTTCAAGCCGAGCCAAAAAGAGGACCTCTTTCCAAATCAAACAGAGCCTGAGACAGGTCGCTCTGTATTTCATAGGATTTGAGCGAAGTTTACTCAAGCATGAGCTATATTTCTTGTCATATACATGACTGTAGTCTGGGGTCTGGGAACCCAAAGAATTACACCACAGTGCACCCGTTGTCTGTTATAAATAACATGTAACGTGTTCCCCATGTGTGCTTCCACCAACAAGGCCGACATTGAATGCTGTCATAATTACTTAAACACTCCCTAATCACAGTATCTCCGTGACTGGCAACGAGCGAACACTCATCAGGGACGTCCCCTACACCATCTGTCTTCCGTTTGCACATAAATCAGTCTAGAGGGATCATAACATCAGATCCAGTCGGCGGGGCCTCTTAAATCCAGACCAAAAACAAAAGTGAAGCGTCATATCATCCGCCAAAACAGCTCTGTCTTAGCATGAAGCAGGTATGAAACAGATTAGCAATGAAGCGGCAACTGACAGTGATGGATTAGAGGAGGGGACCACAAACCCTGGAGGCATTAAACAACGTGTGTTCACTCTTGTAGCTACACAGGATTTACTGGAGGAAGCGCTACGTCATTAAGCACACATTTCTTACTGGTTGAGAATTTCATGGAAAGTGATCGATGCTTTTTTTGGGCTTTCAGTAGTCACGGATGGTCTGAGTCACAATTATGATGAGAGAATGATTGCACTGATCACCAGAAGTTTTTGATGGTAAAAATAAAGTGAACACTAGATGACTGTGTGGTATCATGCATACGTCATCATAATATTTGTTAGCTTGCTATACAATGTCTAATCACTGGGGATCTGCAGAAAAACTGCTCCAGCCATGTTGGGTTGGAGCATGGAGTAATCAAATGTGAGCTAAGTTAATTGCTCAGCTCATGACTGTACACATACATTCCCCCAAATAAGCCATCACCACAAAACATACAAAAAGCTTCCATCGAAATAAGACCTCTCTGTTTACAGCCACGTGTTAAGCCTGAAAGTTTACAAGGTCTGGCCTAAATATATATGCCGTGAGAAAATATGGAGAACATGATGAACCTATGTAAAACACTTCTCCTCTTGTGTGAAGTTTACCACAGTTAGTGGCTTTCATTTGACATGCTTCACTTTTTAATGAACCCTTGGTTTTCGCCTCCCAACAAATGTAACAGGCTCGTATTATAGCATTAACAGCTAACGAACAATGTGAGTTCAGACATGAGGTTGTATTTGTGTCCAGTGCTAATTAAGAAGGGTCTTGTATTTCATAACAGCCTTGTAAAACCAATAGGCGCAGATGAAAGACAATGCTGTGCAGTATTGAGGGTGAGGTTAAATGAGCACAGAACAAAGACTTTGCTGGACTGTGGTTCGCTGTGTTTTCCCAGCAATGTAGTCTTGGACAGGGCAGGGCTTTAGGTATGTTCCTTTGACCAGCTCAAGTCTTGACAGTGACCGCAAAGCTATAGTAAAACACTGGGAATTAAACCACAACCGTATTTAACACAGCAGGTACAATAAACAAAGCTTTTAAAATCTGTCACTGGGCTGGGGATGAAGGAGAAACCTACCTGCATAATAACAAATTAAAAGAACAAGCATCAGCCCGTGACAGGTTAATGATACAGGAGTTGTGTATGTGTGTGTCATTCCCTTGTCAAAACATATGACATCAATACATGTCCAAAAATATGTGTTTGGAGCTAATGCAGTAATGCCAGTGAGTAAGCCACTAATCACATTTTAAGAGACACCTCACACAGGGCTGTTTGCCTTGTGTAAACTGTACTGCATTGCCAATAAAGACCATGTACAATGGAAGAGACAGAGACTTACGCCATGTTATCCCGGTCTCTGGCACAAGCACCAACTGTCTTTGTTACATTCACGAGCAGCGCCTGGGTACATGACAGAAATAGAATGTACATGGGTAAATGACACAAATAGAATATGCATGTGTAAATGACAAACTGCATGTACATATGTACATGTCCCATGTACATGGGTACATATACATACACGTGTATATTTGTGAATAACATAAATAGCATGTACATGGGTACATAACACAGATAGCATGTACATGAACACATGACACAAATAACATGTACATGGGTAAATAACACAAATAACATGGACATGCATCAATCAAGATAGGATCTTATATGCGGCAAAAGAGGATCAAACTTGCCTCATTTGTCTCAGTGAGTAGATTAATTAGTGGCTCAATGCCTCTGCACTTGCGGATGGTCCCCTTGTTAGAAGATATCTGGGCAAATTTTTCCAGCGCTCCAGCAACGTTTACCAGCACTTCTATTGGCTGATCAGTCAGCAGGTTAACGAGGGACTCCAGGCATTTGTATTCCTGAAACCTTCCAGGGAAAAAGAGGGAGAGATAATATTAATTCAATACATATTGAAAAACATAGAGTCGTACCAGTGACTCTGAAATGGAGGACTTTTGCACAGCTGTACTTTCAGTAGAAACATCAGCAATCTAACACAATGATAATGCTGACGTGTTGGAAGAGATGACGCTAGAAATGCAAAGTTTGCTCTTTAGCAATAAACAATGTCTGGTAATGTCTGCAGCAGCGGGTTTAGATGAATGTGGCACAGCTATTCAAGCACAATGTGTGTACTTGAATGAGCTGGCAGTCAAAGCCTACCGTCTTTAGCCATGCTTGCCTCTAAGTAGCTCTAAATTGAAGCTAAATACAAGCTCAACTTGTTTTTTACTATTATTTGAGCCCATAACATTGGTGCTTGGATCGAAATGCTAAGTGACAACATTAGCAATGAGCAAAAAGTACAGCTGGATGATTAGAATGTCTTTCTGTTTTACAGATATTAGGTCATGAACAAGTACTGCATAATAACATAACCTAATGATGGCGCTAGATGGGTGATTAAGGGCTATTATAATTTAAACTGCAGAGAACACAAATTACTGAACCAAATTAAATTGTATTCACAAATGTCACCTGGGAACCATGAATGCAGCGACCAAATTTAGAAAATCTTTGACCTGCTATTGGTGCTAAACTAAAAGCCAGGGGATCATCCAACTCATTATGATTTACCCCTTGTGGACCATGAATTTCATGAAAATGTGTCTATTAATTGTTGGCATATTTCACCCTGGACTGTTATTCATGGTGCGACCAGCAGACAGATTCAATATTGATATCATGGAAGCCACACAACTATTGTGGCTACCAATAGTCGAAGTGACAAACAGTAGCTGCAGTGCTTTCAGTCACATGGGCACAGATCTCTTACTGCAACCCAGTGGCACAGACAGTTTTCCCACGACTGCTCACAGTTGTCCCTTGTATGTATTTTGCATAACCCAAGTTTTGCTGCGGCTTGGAAACTCTCCCTCCCTCTTTTGCTGTGATTTTGCCTTGTTTGCCAGTGCTATAGAGTGGTAAACTATAGTAAACATTTAAAAGGGATATAATGTGGTTGCTAAAAACCTCAACAAACCTCTGATGTACAGTTAAGTTCTATGACTGTTTTTATTCACAGTTACGGTTGCTGGCATCATGGACCGTAAGCTATTGTAGATGGCCAAGGTCATTTGGTTTTGGTCAGGGTCCACCGACAGACAGCCTATTCTTGCAAGTGAAAACACTGCTAATGAACATAGGAGCTGCCAATGTTAACTTCAGTGAAGTTCACCATAAGAAAAACAATGGTTTTCCTATGCCATCACCAAAGTGTCATCTGCAGCTGACTACAGTAGAATTATCTTGTAATCACAGACATAACTTTTGATAAATGAACGGTAAGTCATGTCTGTTTTTGTTAGGCCAGTCCCAACTGAAGTAATTACGTGATGGCAAGAGTAACATTACAGAAAGCAGCCCGGAGCGGCTTCTACTGCATCACTGGGCTCCTCGCAACTGCGAGCTCTATTAAGGCCTGTCAGAAGACACAGGAACCACAGTGGGGCTTCTGTGCAGCAGATTTGTATGATTGATTGTCTGCCTTTTCCTTTTCTCATTCATCTCCACGGGTCATACACTCAACTAAGTGCAGAAAGCTTAAATACGAACAAGGGTTTTTTAATGCTGGGCCCAAGTGAAAGTGAGACATTTCATTGAGCCTGAGTCGCTTATCAATCACAAAGGAAGATAAGAAGCTAAATTAACCTGAAATGAATCAAACAGATCTATGTGAAAGAAAACAACGGATCAGCGAATAACTTGGGTGAGCAGAGAAGTTCTGTGAGGTAAGGAGAAGTATCATTTGAAAGGGTAATTATGGTCTGCTCATCACAGGGCTGGAACAGAGGTAAGATGGAGGGGTAGTCAGTAATTGGAAGCGAACCCCTCAATCTTGACCCCAAACATTACTACACTGGCAAATACAGTCTAAGACTTGGCAGTTGTGACTTTCCATTGCAAAGTTATTCCGTCACTCTTTTGTTAACACTTTTTACAGCATTTTTCTGCGTCCATAACACCTCTATAATATACAGGCTCTCATGGCCACATATTGATGCATCCATAAATCTGCACAAAATTATGTTTCAGTTTTTCCCAGCAGGACTTTTACAAAGGCATTTTCCTAGTGCAAAAAACCTTGGTTCAGGTATAGCCTTCTCTGTAACACTAGAATGGAATCAATACGATAAACACAAGCTTATGTGGTCTTTTAACAAAGACACTCAAGTTATCAATGTAATTATATTTTAGACCATCAATCATATTTCATTTTGTTGCATCATTAATCAGGAAAATGGATAACACATGGCTGCTACTTGTCTTTATTGGAGGTTGCCCCCTAACCACTATACTGTCCGTGCACCATGCAAATCATCAGTCACATAAAAGTAAAAATCATGTTGTTGCTCTGGTTTCATTTGAGCGTATACTTATTGAAAGAAAAGAGGGGGAAAAATCTGACTCTCTGCCTCCTATTATTTCTGCGAGTAAGCTACATTCCAAAATGATTTTCATTTCAGTACACCACTCAGCTTATGATTGATTCTGAAATGAGCGCATGCCCCGAAAACCCTGTCACCATTAGCAGCGTTTCCTTTTTGACAGTAATGGCTCGGTCACTCCATTCCAAGCTTTTGCCCCGACCCAGACAATTTAAGTGATTCAAATAAGCCCGAAGGACTCTGAAAAAACAGATCCACTTACGCATTCAAGTGTGCATTAAATCATTTCTCTGTGCATCACGCTAGTTTCCTGCTGAGGAGGTGGCCGAATTTCACCTTCACTCACACCCAACTGGCCACATCATCCAAAAATACAAAGTAAAACATAACACACACACAGAAAAACAAAAAGTAAAACTCTACTCGCTTCACTGCCTGTGGTTAGCTTGCTAAGGTAACTATGTGAACTCTGCTAAATTTAGAGTGAAGGCTGTGATATCTTGTGTTGGTTAATGTCACTAAATGTGGTTCACATGTGATTATAATTATTTCTATTATTGTTATATTCAGTAGTAGTAGAACTGTTTTACATCGCTGCAGTGTGACAAGTCATTACGTATGGCACATGGCCTGCACTGGCAGCAAGTGTATTAAACTGCCACATTACTCATGGCCAGCACTGTTAACTTGTTTCATCGTCATGCCAAGCTGGAGTCAGAAGGGCTCCCAATCTGTGCCAAGGATTTTTTTCGTTAAGAAATTTATTACAAAGACATCTTTAGCTCTGTTTTGAACCATGAAAATAGAAAAATAGAACTGTCTGTCTTAGGAGAGGATGCTTTTATCTTTAAATAATCATGTGAATTAATTCCCCCAAATTATTTTCTCTCATGGTTGAATAGACAGCGATGTGTCCATCTTGCTTTTAAAGAAAGTTATCGTCATGTTTCTGCTTCTGCAAAGGAATCCTCACTTAACTGGATGTGGCAGCAGACACTCAGCTCCAGTTGGGAGGACTTAAGTTAGACTTTAAAAGCAGGATATCATTCTGTCGTTTGTGATATATGAAGTGTGGAAAGATATGTGTGAGTGCTGCTTCTTGTTATTTTTAGAATTCCACTGCAGTTTAAAGTGTACAGCGTTTCTGAGTCAGAAGAGAAGCATTTACACACACTCTCACCTCAGCAAAGGTTCTTCAGTTCTTCATCATGAAAATTATAAGACCACAATGTCTTATCACTGTCTTGGATCCAGTGGAGAGAAATGGTTTGAGTGTTACCAAGGTATAAAATAACTGCATGTGCTTTATACATTATGTCTCCAGCCTCACAGTGAATAAGAAAATAAATACAGCAAATCATTCTTTCAAGAGAGCACTGGAGGATGTATGCAGGAAATGTATGGGGCTGCCAGGGCACGGTCTCAGGGCATTATTAATTTTAAAGGGAAAATTACGGACTTAAAAAAAACATGTGTCTAACATTTAAACATTTTAAGTGCAAGTCAGAAACTCTCCAGAAATGTTACTGCTGAATAACCAGGCTAAATGACACTTAAATAAACTTCTGCTTCTACATGACAAATGATTCAAAGGCTCTGTCATCTCAAGGCCGACTGTCAGCATGCGTGATTGGTTCAGTACTGAAAGGCCTGGACTCAAATATCATTCTATAAAATCTGCCTTCGTTAGAGGTGGAAAAGATTCAATTCTAAAAGACACTCATAAAAGATCAGAGCTAATAAGAAGCTTAACAAAACCATTTCAGTCCAATCATCACTTCACACAGACACAGTGGTGAAGGAAAGTGGGACATGACAGAAGCATAAACGTTATGAATGATTGAGAGTCAGCATAAAAGTAACATATGTGATGATGGCATGACAAAGACTAGAATGGCACTCAGAGAGCACATGCCTCCGGTAAAGCTCAACAGTTTCACCACTTAAACTATATTCAAATGTCTCACAATCATAAATATCAGTACCCTAAATATGTTGAAAAACACCCTATCTCACAATTTGATGGAGAAAATAAAAATCCTCTATCTGAACCAAAATGTCATGGGGTCTTTCCTAACTTCATCCATCCACCAAATTTCATGGTCATTCTGCTTAATAACTGACAAACAAACAAACATGCCCCCCCTTGGTTAGAGGTAATAATACACGCAAGTTGGCTGAACCCCATCAGCTCTGTATTCACTGCTGCTATTACTGCTTTCACACACTAACAGGCTGCTGTTACCACATCAGCTTAGTAAAAAGTTATGGGAACACGTGGGTGAAATGCCAAATCACAATTAACCCCCATCTACATCGAGCCTCATTAGATTGCTGTACTCATTTTTCTAAGTCACACTAATCTGTCACTACTAATTCCAAACCCAGATGCATACATTTAAAAAGGTATGGCTACAAAAGGTTTCTGAATCTGTGGTATGCTAAGTCTGGGTGCGTCTTACTGTGCATGTTTTTGACGGAGAGAGAGTGCATGTGTTTTATTGAGAGGTAATAAGGTGAGAGAGTGAGTCAAGTCATACTTAGCCACGTTCTTCCTGCTGATGGAACACTTCCAGATGGCCCCAGTGGCTGCGGCCAAGAGCGACTTGTCGTTGGACTTGGTCAGCAGTGAGACCAGCGGCTCCAGACCATCGTACGTACGCATCATGTCACGGGTCTGCTTGTGCTCCGCACACTGCAATGCAAAAGAATGAAGAGTCAAGAGCTGAAACAGTTCCTATACAGTATCAGTCTGATTAGGAGGAAAAAGAAATTTTTGTCCTTTTGTCCAGTTCATTATATTACTTCACAGTGTAGAAGTGGAGAAAACAGGTACCTTGAAGATTGCACTTGCACAATGCATTTGTAGCTCATTGTTGTCCCTGCTTAGGTTTTTGATTAAATCCTTGATCATGCCTTCAGTCTGAATGGCAATCCTGTAGCATTCCTGTATGGAAACACAATTAACGTCCACATAAACATGAGTTATCTAAATAAACATCAACCAGCATCTGTTTATTTAGCTCAATAAAATGTCTTTATCTTGTGTTATTCTACAGATCCTCTACAAATATTTCCCATTATTCAATCATAGTTTAATGGACAATGTATAGAATTAAAATAGGTAATCTTGAGCCACAGAATGTACAATCCAATGCCCCCACTCACCACTGAGGCACACTCCTGCAGGGTGCCCACCACAGGGATAAGCATGTGCTCGTGTGGCAACTTGAGCATTTGTCCCAGCAGAGGGATGCCGCCGGCCTCATCGATGGCCCGCTTATTCTTGATGCTCTTGCTGAGGCTCCAGAGTGCTAAAACGCTGCAGTGGGCCACCTCCATATCCTTCTCCTGTTTTTTACTCCGGTTGGCTAAATTAGGCACGCAGTCCAGCAGCTTCACCTGAGCACAGAGACAAGGTACACATGTGGATAAACACAAACATAAAAACGTGTCCAGACAAGCAGGCCGACCACATGTTTAAGCAGAAAAACATCCATACACACATTTACACAAACTAGATGAACTCGACATAAATTTGAAGACTCTGAAAAGTTTGCTTGCAGGATTGGGGGGATAATGGATGGTGTCAGATGGGACTAGCAAGTTGTTGGCTATGATTAAGGGTGTAATTAAAATTATATTACTACTGAGTCTGCAAGGACGAAAAAGCCAGAGATTTTAGCAGTGGAAAACTGAAAAGCCCAGTGTGACGGTTTAAGGCCGTCATTCAGCGTGCTAATCCATCGTTCCTGACCAGTGAGAAAGAGTAGGCAAAGCTATTACCCACAGCACAGTTCAAAGGTGGTCTCATAGCAAAGCATGAAATTAATCTGCCTACATGAGTGACTCGCACATGAGAACATCCGATCTGGGGCTGAGAAAAAATATACAAGGCATGCAGGCTTTAATCACAGGTCCCTTTGTCAACAAACATGAATGCAGGTCAGAGGATGTGAGGGACATTCTATCTGTTTTACCACAACACCCATTCTGGTCTTTTTTTTTAACGGATGGCGCACTACCTGGCATCTGCTGTACAGAGTGAAAAAGGAATGAGCGGATGATTGATTTGCTGTGCATCCAAACAGTTCAGCATAGTTTGGATATGTGTTTTACACTCGAAATTAAAAGCAAATAGTAATCATAATATGTGGATCACCATCCTGTCCGTCCACAGTTTCCAAGATGTCTGTGGTTTAGAACGAAGTTTTTCTGCTAAATCACAAACTAGCTGACACAGACATAAACTGACAAGTGTGTTAATGGAAAAACTGCCAATGTGGGACATAACATTTTTTCCAATAATGCCAATAAAGAAAGATCAGGTTCTGGTTTGCAGTTTTCTCTGCTGTACTGCGCCACCGGCAGAACAAAGATCATGTTACACAAGTCCTCACACTCACCAGTTTCTTGATTCCTCCACATTGCCTGACGGTTCTCCTTGCCTTGCGGAACCTGGCCACGTTGGCGATTGTCTCAGCAGCTAAGGCCTTCAGATCTTTGTCTGGCGAGTCCAGAGCTTTCACGATGCTCTGCAGACCATCCATGTCAAGAATGATCTGACAGATTACGATGTTGTGACTAATCTTTCGTAGGACTTTCAGAGATCCAATCTAATCACAAACACACACATAGCAAACATTAAGAGTAAGTACAATGCTTTAGTTTGATGGAAACTGTTGCGTCTATGCCAACTGGAGGCCTCGATCCAATAGTAAAAAATAATAAGAATAAAATCTGTTTAAAAAACAAGCACACGTCATTAGGCATACTGGAAAGAAATTGTTACCCTGTGTTTAAAGGAACATTCTCTGCCCAGTACTAGTGTGTCTGTCACTAAAACACAGGCTGGCACACACACAGGGTTCTGTTCATGCCTGCGGGCCATCCAGGTCCAGCTTTGGCACAGCTACTCACTTTGCATCTGACTGCAGCTGAATCCAGCAAGTTAAGGAGGACTTCAAGGCCACCTACGTCCCAGATGTCCAGTTGGCAACTCTCCTGCATCAAATTCAATTCCAACATGGCACACAGGCAGAGCATGGTGGCTGTCTGTTCACCAATCTGAAATAATAATGCCAAACATAATTGAATGAAAATTGGAGGCAAAGAGGAGGTGGAAATTAAACACTAAACAGACACTTGGAAAAGGGAGGAGGACAGATCCCTCATGATACCACTCCTGCTTGGGTTGTTTTGTTTATTTAACAGCCTGGTAAGTGTTTAGCTTTGTGGTGGTACCCGCTGATGGTAAGAAATAATTTGTTAATAGAGGATTGAGCTCTGACAACAGTGTCAAGCTCAGAAACCATTAGACTTTGCCTTTCAGAGAAAAAAAGAACATTATCAGTGCTGACAGATCATTTAGTATTTCAAAAGTAGAATATATATGTATCAGTATGTACGTGCACTTTCTGTGCAGCACCACAAAGATAAACTCGAAAGTGAAAATGTTCATTTGTTGGCGGCAAGACAGGAAAAGTCAGATTACCAAAGGTGAATAAATGAATTATCTGATTGAGGTAAAGGAGGTACATTGATAAAAAAAATAAAATCAATAAAAAGAAGTACATATGCTAGTACAGTCTTCTCTGTATAACACACCCCATGGAGAATTTACTTTGTCAGGTATCACTCTGGCGTTGCACTATGCAATTGAATTGTAAAATACTCATTAATTAGTTGTAAGAATTGAATACGGTTCTATAAATACTGTATCCCCATCTCCAAGGATTGAGTTCCATTCATGAGGTGAACTTGACATCAGCCACTTAAAGATGCTTCACGCATTTTGTCTCTTCCTTTGCTGCAGGTGTCTCGGACTGAGCTGACTGAATGGAGGTCTTATTCTAGTCTGGTTCGTCTGCAGCAGCAGACTGGATTCTCCAGACACAGATTGCCCTGCCTGAGCTATTCCACGCCTATAAATCACCACACTAAGCAGATGGGAGCAGGGATAAGGTTAATAGGGCTGTAAAATGATACCCTGTTGACCTAAGGCCTCTTTCTTAATAAAGTGTTGCTGTGTGTATTTTGTACATGGCTTGGATGTCCTGCCGACGGGGGTGGACGTGTATATAGAGCAAGAGTGTTCAGACACCAAGAGTGTAGACTCGGGCCACTGCCAGTGCTTCATAGAACTAGGTCTTGGCAGAGGTCGAGCCATAGAGGATGCATGAGGTTTCTGCAGTCTATAGCAGACAGCAGAGGGAAGGCCACTAATGACAAGAACAAACCTAACCTCCAGCTCTACTAAGGAAAGGTACTGGAGAGACAGAATGATTGATTACTGCTTGTTTTTTTTACTTCATAGTTGACATTAGATCTCCTATAACTTGATCACTTTATATGCCTTGCCCTCATAAAATGAGCACAGTGCATGCTGCTGCTCTGTTTAGTTGAAAAAACTGCTTAATTTAGGAGTTAAATGATTAATTACGCTTGTGAGTAAATCATCCAGATTAGGCAGGTTGTAAATGGATTATAAGCAGTTTAAATCAAATGTTTGAACTGAGTGCTACAATTACTTAAAAGTAAAATCATCTTGACGACTTAGAGCATAAATATCTAGAAATTCAAATATTTTGAGAAAATGAGCTGATATTGGCCGCTGTTCACTAGAGACAGGATTTCGAGCAGCAACCACTAGAAAAGTTCTCATGTGAGAAGAGAGGGGCAGTAGTACTGTGATGGCCCAGCAGAGGGGAGCAACCTTAGTGAGGGCGAAACACAAAAACGTGTCATGACCCAGATCATCTTTTTATATATGATATTTATACACTATAGGTCAATTGACGGAAACAGATCCAACATTTTAAATTGCATGGAGAAAGGCTGCACACACTTGTAAGCTGTTTCATAATTCTTTCTTTTGCTGTGACTATTTAAAAAAGGAAGAGATTAGCAAAAAAACATCTGCTCAAAAAGAACAAATTAATGAATTAAAAAAAAGGTCAGTAATGAAAATGTAAACAAAACCCAATATTTAAATGTTTACCTGTTAACTGGTAACATATTGTATATCAGACACAATATTTATGTATTTTTTGAGAATCTGGAAATTGTTGTTGTTTGGAAAGCCAGCAGCCAACCTAACTGATAGCAGCTGGTGAGTTTTGTTTTTATTTAAACTGAGATAAAACCATCAAATTACGTTTTTTGGCTCTGTTACTGAACATGTGAAATGTTTCAGTATGGACGAGAAAAACAACCCTTCTCTTTGCAAAGTTATTAATCTGATTTTCTCAGGCCTATATGCTGTACTTGTACCTCAGACTATAAAAAATAAATGCTTAAATGTGAGTATGATAAAATGCTTGCTTATACTGTGGCACTGATGCATTAAATGCTAGAATAAGAAGGGTGAGTTATGTTTAAATTCATCATCATTTCAGTTTCTCTCCTAAAACACATACAGTACACCCACACACTCATGCAAACATAAACCCATAGACTCAAATCTGCATGCTGGATTTTGCAAAAGACCATGTAACCATTTCATAGGCGCAGATCTCCAGTCACACAGGCATTAAAACAAACATGTTGGAACCCTGGGCAAACAGTCCTGCATAAATATCATTAAAACACAAAACAGAACATCCGTGTGTCGCTTTCTGAAAGTGTCAAACTTCCTAGAGTACAAACGGCTGTCTATAGTGCGAGGGAGAAGGGGGGAAAAAGATCTCCTCCTAAAATAAAACAGATATTTAACTTGGCTCCAGGTAAGTTTAAGCGTCTGATGGTAATGATATTATAAAATGACTACTGGACAAACCCCATAAATAACAGAACTGTGTGGTTTCCAAAGAGATAGAAAGCCGGGACATGTTGGTTACTGCAGTGCTGCATCGTGCTGAAGCAGGAACACACACAACTCTTAAGCTCACAGTCCCGCTAAAAAACTATAAAACATACAAACCAGTGATGTTTTCTTTTTCCAACTAAATTTGCCTCTTTCATATCGTTTACATCATCCTTTTTTCTTTTCTGGAAAGGAGCAGCAGCCTGGTTTAAGAGTGGGAATTTCCTTCCATTATATTCTGTTTAGCTTAGCTAAAAATATCTTCCTCAAATTGAGCTTTACAGCAGCGTTTTCTATAAAAGATTTACTCCGTTGCACTGTGAACAATTCTATTTAGCAGCAAGCCACATAAGTCAGAACGAGAATCTGTTAGTAACGTAAAGAAATCCTATACTTTATGAAAATACGTTATGTGCACTATAGCTGAGCATTAAATGTTGTGAAAGTGAGGTACTAAGGTATTTCACTGCGGTACAGAAAGGGATGGGTGTGCAACTTGCAACAAAACAGATTCCTGTCAAAATAAAGTAAAAGCAGTTTGTTCTAATATAATCTGTCTCAATGATATTGTCCAGATAAACAGATAATAAGGGACCACTGAGTGAGGCGGGTCATAGGTATCCCTAGCCAGTCTGGCTTAGTGGCGTTTCTGTCCTCCTTTCTTTCCCTCCCATGTTTTGACACATTAATATTCACCATATGCCCTGTCAGACCTATCACAGGCTTGCTTCATTTCTATGCTTTTGCGGTGTGGGCAAACAGCGCGTACAGCTGCGGCCGTCAGACAGCACTTTCCCCTGTGCCTTGGCTCGTGTGCAACCAAACAGGCTTGTGTCAGAAACCAGGAATCTCAGAGCCGAGCCAACCACTTCAATAAGCATTTTCCTGCAAAGCACCGCTTTAAATTGGAGCAAGGTACAGTGTACTTAATTTCGTCAAACATAATGTCTTTTTTTTTTTTAATGAGTGGCACCTTGGTATGACTGAGGCAAAACAGACAGGTGGGATTATGTGACTGGAACATTACTTTTTGTCATACCATCAATTCTAAGTTCTTCCACACATCCATGACTAAATCTTATTTTCCATGCTCCGCAGTTCAGACGAGGTTTTTGAAATGTAAAGACTGATTTAGGTTTGCATTGAAATTCTTGTACAGATGACAGGAGAGGAGCGTGGACCTTCCCAACAGTTGTTGCCTCCCTTCACCTACAGTCTATACACATCTCATTTTTTGGCTATAATTCCATTAGAAATAGAAAAAAAAGTACTCATGTCGACAATGCCATACCTTTAGGAACTTGACTAGTTTGTGGATCTGCCAGTATTCAGGGGACATTTCTGTCTTAATCTGCAGACGACGTTCTAACTGTTGCTCTTCGTCCTCACTCTCAGATGAACTCTCACCGGACAGCTCCGCTGTCATGGCTCCCCCAGAGATTTTCCTGACAAACAGATAATGAGGCACTTTTTAACACACTGTTAACAATCTACAAGGTGCAGGACAGTGTAATAACTGGACAACACATAGGAAAAGAGATTTCATGCGATTATGTTCTATCCTTCTGTCTGGATGTGTTTTAAATGTAAAAACAGCTTATTCGTCCCACACAAGGAGACCGATTAAGGATTATGAAATTCAAGTGTCAAATTTGTACTTCCTCAGCATCTTAGCAGCAGGAAAAGAAAGACTGGAATAATGTTTTGGGAAAACTGGACTCAACATCACATACAGACTAAAGACTCTTGCTCAGCTATTGATGCAAACAGAAATGCAGATGGCTTTTTAAAGCTGCTCCGACCGCTTGCATAACAGCATCATGAAATCTGGGCAATGCGGAGTAATGAAATTTGGTACACGTTCATATGGGGCCACTGAGGGACAGTTCCTGTGTACATCGAAATAGAATTTCCAGGGGAGCACATTAGCACATTATCGAACGGAGCCAGCTGATATGAGGGAGTGATTTCCAGGAAGCAACACGATAAACACTAAACAAAAGCTTTATGAATTTGCCAGGATCAACACACGATCTTGCGTGGTGAATGGGGGAAACTGAGAAATGCACCCTGAGGTAATTTTGAATGAAAGAAAAAAGCAGTGGCTAGAATACGGCGCATCAGTTTTTGATAAGAGTTTGTATACATTGGCAGACAAATGACTGATAGTTAGTTGTAGCAAAAAAAAAGTAACTAAGGAACAAAAATGCTTGTACGTCTACATACAGGTCATACTTTCGCCAGAACTTTCACCACTGGTAAAGCAGTATTTAGTTCACCTTTATATAACATCTACAAAGAAAGACCCCTTATAGATTAAAACAAAGCATAACTCACTCAGGACACTTACATTTTCTGGGAGGATATGCGTTCTACTTTCATCTTGCTGCTGGCTCGTTTTCTCAGCTTTTTCTTCTGTATTTCACCAGACCTCTCCTCTCCAGGGTTGTTTTCCTCCACTTTTCTGTAATGATGTGAAATAAGAACCATTATGCCGGCTCCTATTTTGAAAATGGATATTTTTCTGATATAATCATTATATAACAACTTAAGACTAGAGTTCTACAGTTTTTTTTAAGCAACTGAGATACTTTTATCTTGAGCCAGTTTCTTCTCAAATGGGTACAGATATCACAAGATACAGCTGCAACAGCTCAGCCCTCGCTAGATCTATTTATCAATCAAAGACCATATGTGATGGATCCTCTGGGGATTTCAAAAACCTTTTTCCAAGCTTTCTCTCTGTAATGGGGCAACCAGTGTTCCCCACTGTACACGTATTTATTAACTCTGATCATTGTAAGTGTGAATATTTGCACTTGTCTTCAAATTCACAAAGCATGTAAGCATGTCTTTATAATGTGTGGCTGCTGGCACACTGAACACATGTGGCAAAGACCTGGAATCACTGTCATCTGAAGCTCCTCTCCTCAGCAAGAGGGATCCAAGCCTGAAAATATTTTAGGATGGGAATTATCACTTACCCACATGGAGACACGAGACCACGATTCTTCCATCTTGGAGATGGTTCATATTTGCCCTTCGTTGCCATCTTGGAAACAATTTGTGGATCAGAAACAATGGCGTTGTAATAAAACAGTTCAGAAGTGTTATACTATACTTCTTCGTTTGGTTTATTGGTGGGTATTCAAATTTGATGACCACCATCTAGTGTGTCTATATCAAAGACATAAAATTTACAATAGTGTCTTCAAAGTAAAGGACAAATGAAATGTAAGGGAGCACCTTTGAGGACAAGCTGCAGTACCTTCAGGAGTTCACCGACACAGTGGATGGTGTTAATGCACCTTGACGTTGTTTGCCACCGTCAATAAACCGAACAAAGAAGACGAAAAACACAGTAGATGGCAGTAATGCATCTAGGTTACCACCCGCCAATAAAAATGGATTATGAAGAAGAAGCCTTTAAGGGCAATAAGTAAGATTACTGACATCAAAGGACATCATAGGATGAATCCTGCTTCCCACTAAGTTTCTGTTAATGTATGAGGGCTTTTAGTCTGTCGCAATTATTGTCATGTTGCCATGGGAACTGCTCAATGCTAACTGCTAAGTGCTGTTTGAGGAGAACAGTAGTAGTGAACCCTTCAGTGGTAGCAAAATTAGTAAAAGTAATGGTAGTGGCAGTTATAGTATTAGAAGTACTACTTGTTATTTGCTGCTAATAAAATAATTTTTCCTTTGATCTGCTTATTAGCGGGTGGCCACCAACGTCAAGATGCATTACCCCAAAATGTATAGTTATGGATAAAACTTGTTTATTTTAACCACAATGTGATCCAGGTTGATTGTTATAGTAGTCCGGTTATGAAATGAGAACAAGAGCGTAAAATAATAAAGCAGGTAAAGAAAATAAAAGTTTGTTTGTGGGAAAAGGTTGTTTTGTTTATTAGTCTTTGGGTTATTAGCCAAGACTTTGTCGAATATTGCCATTGCACTTATCCTATGATATGAGTAGAAAAAATATGTATAAAGAACTACATTTGTGGATTTGAGAGCAATTTTAAGAAAACATTTCACACCTGCTCTAGTGATGATGTCATCCACTCTCGCTCTAAAGGGTGAGCCCCATTAAAATGTATGGTAAATTTTGTCGCATTGTTTTTGCGATTTTAGAGCAAACCGTTTGATTATGCACATCAGGCACACATAATGATAATAAGCGGAATAATAGCATGTTTGCATTGTGCTGTGCACATCAGGCACACATATTAAATCACACATTTCAATCATAGGCTGTAATAAAGGATTTCAATGTCTGTGTGCATGTGTGTAGAGGGGGTGGGTGGTATGGGGCCTCAGTCTTTTTGATGTTGGAACACAGAGGAGGTTGATTCAGAAATTTTTCAACATAGTGACAACCAGACACTAGCTCACTAGCGTGGAACAGCACAGACACTGATTACACAGTCCTTACTCTGTTTATGAACATGAGTCACACAGCATCAGTGATCAAATCAAAGGTTTAGAGAGACTGACCCCTTTCATGGGACAAAGAGGCTCTTCAACACCCACGCATTGTTCCTTCGAGAGCTAAAATTCAAGGCTACAAGAAAAAGGTTTTAATGTGTTGATGATGATAATTGCATCTGCCTGTATTCTGCCGTACCTGCTGGTTTATGTGCTCAGCGAAATATGGAGATCTGCTCTTCAGGAGTGTTAGCAGGTCTGTGTACGTATCACTTGTTCGCTCGTAGCCACTCTCCGCCCCCTCCTGTTTTATGCCCTGTGAAAACAAAGTGAAAAACAGCCTCATTAATTCCAAAAACCACAATCATAATGTGACCCACATGCCAGCCGACCTCAGAGAGGAAGTGTAAAACCATGTAAACCGCTAAATTAAGTTTAAGACACTACTGCTCTTTGAGGTGTCTTTTGCATCAACGTCCCCCATTCGGTTTTAGGTTGTGTTTTTTTTTCAACTTGGACGAACTATTTCCAGGTGGAGAAACAGAGACAGGAAACCTAATGCTTGTTGCAGCGTGCACAGTCTTATGTGATGAAATGATTGCAAACACTTGAAGAGAGATTTCTGTCATTGAAAGATTCCTGACTTTTTGAAGCCTTCATAGGTTCAATGGTTCTGATGAGGGAATGTTTAAACTTTAAACATTCCCTCATCAGTAAAAGTGTCCCTTTAAACTTTAAAGGGACACTTTTACAAATTTTTAGATCCGTTTGTTTAAATCTGGATACATTTTAATGTTTTACTATTGATACAAATATTAATTGGTTAATTAACAATATCTTAAAAAATTGAACTGTTCACATATTCTAAAGTAGTACTGACAACTTTTATTATCTTTCTGATTATGATAATGATAATTTGCTCTTTATCCCCTGTACTCCTGTTTGATGAGGTGCCACACAGGACATAATACATTCTAGGCATCCCACATGCAAACATTCTCTCTAACATACACATGTTCATTCAAACACATATTTAAATTTTCACATACAGTATAAACATATTGATTTCACAAACATTTGTGTATTCTCACTTTTACTATGCATTTAATCTTCATTCACACACTTTCCCATGAGTGGTCTCAGACTTTCAGATTCCCACTGTTGGACAAGTGATGAGCAATGTTTATCTACTGTATGTCTTTACACACACATATACACTCACCGGCCACTTTATTAGGTACACCTTGCTATAGCACCGGGCTGGACCCTCTTTTGCCTTCAGAGTTGCCTTAATTCCTCGTAGCAAAGATTCAACAAGGTGTTGGAAACATTCGTCAGAGATTTTGGTCCATATTGACATGATAGCATTACGCAGTTGCTAAAGATTTGTCGGCTGCACATCCATGATGCGAATCTCCCGTTCCGCCAAAGTCACTTAAATCCCCTTTCTTCCCCATTCTGATGCTCAGTTTGAACTTCAGCAAGTCGTCTTCACCACATTTAGATACCTAACTGCATTGACTTGCTGCCATGTGATTGGCTGATTTGTGTTAACAAGCAATTAAACAGGTGTGCCTAATAAAGTGGCCGGTGAGTGTATATCACTCTGAGGTTTTCATCCCGGCACCGAACAGCAAGGGTACCATTGTCTATGATATGGAGGTCTGTGCGACCAAGAATATGTGTCCCCATGCTGATGATGATGATGTTACTGTTTGTTCACCACTGTGTCTCCAGGCGCTTTCACACTTGTCGCATCTGCTCAGTTTGAATCTGCTCTCATCTGTGAAGAGAACCGGGCACCAGTGGCAGACCTGCCAATTCTAGTGAATGCCAATTGAGCTGCATGGTATAACACAGCTACATATTTATAACACAACTAACAATTAATGCCCATGGTTTGATCTAGACATACTAAGCAAACTGCTAACTGTGTGCATATTTTAGGATATATGAAGAGATGGTGAATATCCCTTCTACGTTAGTCTTCTGCACAATTTTAAGCTGTGATACAGATCAGCAATGACCTTGAATTGATTTACACTATTCAGTATCTCTGAGACTGTGAGGAGAAAAGTCACAAAGCTACAAACAACTAACTGGAAAAAAAACAAAGCCCAATTAGTATGTTGCAAAGCAACTGTCTTGCACTATGCAGCCAGGTGAAGCCTATTTCTGTGAGAGCAATGTTTTGTGTGGATGTTTAGAAAAAGGGTTTACATTTGTGTCTACAGCTTTTACATTACATTATTTGATAACTATTACTGGTTACTTTGGGAAGGGTTCTCACCTGGGAACAGCATTATATGCCTGGAAACAGATGTCATCTCTTTGGGTTAGGACAAAGTTGGGCACAAAAGAGGTTTTTAATGTTCCGCGGCTCTCTTGGAAAAGAGATCTTTATCTCACTGAGACTGACTGATTAAATAAAGATTTAAATTGAATTTAAATATGCGGCTCCTTCCAAGTGGAAGAATGTACAGGGGACCTAATATTGTCACAAGCAATTGCTCATGGTGAACAACAAATACATACTCTTCTTGAAATGGCTGGAGCACAAAAACCATAGTGGTGGATACACTGACAATTTACTGACAGTGCAGTAGTTTTTGGTCTACCAGAAGTTATTAGCCAGAAAGTTTACCTCTTGATATGTGAAAGTTTTCTCACACAGAAAAAGAAAACAGCATTACATAGACTGTTTCAGGTCACAGTGCTTTATCTTTCTTGTCTTACCCCGTTGAGAAAAACTCCAGCGTTGCTGCAGGTGATGTGAAGGTCCTCAGTGTCACAAGGCTCAATTATGAGGTAACAAATCTCACCATGCACCTGTCTCCATGGAGGGGCACGGCAGCCATTTGAAAATTCATAATCTAAGAAAGAAAACAACGATCAAGGGAATGTTGAAATCCAAAAACTGCACGAAACTTTAGAATATGTTTTGTATAATATCAAGTCACAATCATAAAGAGGATGACCGCACTCCGAGCAGCAGTATACATTATCCCAGAAGAGCCACAGTTTCACTTGCAAAAGCTAAAAACAACTGAGCGAATAGCCACCATCATATTTAAAATCTGTTTTTAAGGGTATTTTCATAGAATGTGTCCTTCAAGCTCGGAAACAGGGGACATAGACGACATATATCGCTTGCTGTGCATAGGCCTATGAATGCTTTGTTAGAGAATGATAAATACACTGCAATTAGGCAAAAAAACATGTCCTGACTAATGACTTAGTAAACTGTAATCTGACAGATATAATGACTTCCATGTCTTTCATGGCGGCAGAACACAGGCTTTTTATGCTTTGGAATATCCAGCATTAGTGTGAATGGCAAATGCTGTACTTTGCAACCCAGTGACATTTGTAGATAATTCAAACCTGATGTGTATCGAACAGACTTCAACACCCTCTTGTTCCCTCCACTGCAGAATTGTTTCAGCGACTCCACGTCATTGTTTACTGCGGCCGGGTCCAGCCTGATTTGTCTGTGACAAAAATGTAGAAAAACCAAACAACAATCTAATTCATCTGGTTAGTTTTTTTAACCTGCTGCCTCTTCCAACCACATATCTGAATGGATCTAACAGACAGAGGATAGCCATTAAGGATGGATAGGAAATCTGATTGAATGCTTAAGGAGTCGGAGGTAATGGAGAAGAACCTACTCTGATATTTCTTCAAGCAGCTTGCTGAGGAGCTCTTTGTCCATATTTTGGAGCAAACGAAACAGCTTGACCTTGACCTCTGAGTCCTTTGCTCGGTCTTCGTCTACCAGATCGGTTTGGGTGTCTTCTCTCCCCCAGATGTCACCAAAGCGAGGACCAAAAATTTTAACCTCGGTGTCTCTGTTTTCTGAACAATAACAGAGACTGGTCTTAACACATTTTCAGGAGCAGATGCAGTTCAGTGTTTCAGAAAATGCTAATTGGGTTCAGTAACAAACAAATCACTTTTCAACATTCCCTCTGCATTAAGCATTGGAAATACACTATACCTACATTATTCATAGATTCCTCTGTTGGGACAAATATGCCAATCTGACCTGTTAGCAGTGGCCTTAAAGTAAATACATATCTGTAAGGAATTACAAATGCCGCTATAATTAGATGGTTGTAGAGAATAACAAGAAGGACAAACAAATTAAGTCTGTGGGTTATGTGAGGTATGCTTGTGGCAAGACTGCTTAGGATGCAAGTCATATTCAAACCTCATCTTGTGGTCATCGTGCTTACCTTCTAGACACGTTCGAACTTCCTCCAGCTTCTTATCAGCTGCCAGATGAACTACTTTGGAGAGCTGGCTGAAGTTTCGCACATGAACAGTCGGAGGAGAAAGCTGCAGCAATGGTTGCCCTTCGCTGTCTTTCTCATGGGATTGTACATTGAAGTCACTAGGGGGAGAAGAAAACAAAAAATGTATATACCTAAAGTTTCACTCTACCATCATGTGTTTTATATTAGATTATAAATGCCAACATAATTAAGGAAGATCAGAGTCTGTATTTTTGTTTTTGCACTTCTCTACTTTCCAGCTACAGGATATAAAGCTAACCACACGCTGAGAGTAGGCCAGGATTTCTGATGAAATCAAATGGAATGTCCTCAGTCTTACTGAAGCTGAAAAACAAATTAATTATACCCTACTGCTTTGAGTATAGCAAAGGTAAAATACATTTGGACACCATGGTGACAGCATATCCTGCACAGACACGTAATACTGAAAGCAGTGGCCAGCCAGCTGCGGGCCTCATGATTAGACTAACCTGATGTCATAGTCTGTTTTGAAATCAGATGCCACTAAAGTGGTACTCCATTGGAGCGGCTCCTCGAACACATGCTCTGCCTCCTGTGGGTGTTGGGAGACTAACTGCTCCACAAATCGCAGGATTTCTTTCAGCAAAGACTGATTCATTGGTGTCAACTCCAGTTTGCCAGTACCAGAGCTGGTCCACTGGGCTGCCTTGGTCAGCGATACCCCCATTTCACCAGCGGGGAGATTCTGAAACCAAACATTAACACATGGCACTTTGGAGATGGACCTTTGTGAGGACATTTTCTATCTTCGCCAAGGAGGTTATGTTTCGTGTCTGTCAATAAATGAGCAAGATTACATATAAACTACTGGAAGGATTTCCACTGAACTTGGTAAAAGAATGTTGTATGGGTCAGGAAAGAACCCATTACATTTTGGTGCAGATCCAGATCATGGGGCGGCTCCTGGACTTTTAATTTCACTTTCTTTAACGTTGCTTTTTTTCAGAGAATAATTCATGGATATTGATGAAAAAAATCAGGCATGTTTAGGCGACTGATATTTCAGAGTTTGACCAATTTGGTGCAGATCCAAATAAAAATGCAAACCTCGTAATTTAAAATATTTTTTCAAGTTTTATTTAGAGATTGATTTTTTGACTTGCATGATTCCTTTTAATGGGTTAGTTACAGTTTTGACTTTAGTTACTTTTCTCAAGGTGAGAAAAAGAAAAACGACCACTGTATTTCCCTGTATTCCATCCCACCCACACTCCCAAAAGTGTTGTTTAAAAGATAGGTCCATCAGCACAAGACATTTCCTCAGAAACAAGTGTGAAAATAAATGTTTTCTTCATATTCACATAACAACTGGACAAATACATCCTAGTCCTAAAACTCTCCATAGCTCTAACCTGAATAAAATGTTATTTAAACTCATTCTTACTTTAATATTAAGCTCCCACAACACATATGTAGACAGGAGACCTACATCAAGCAATCCAACACATCAGTGTGTGAGCTGCCATGAGTCTTAAAGATAACAACGTGAAGACATCATGTCTCTATCACAGTATCTCTTCTAACTCGATCTAACCTTTGGTATCCGCGTGGTCAGTGTGATCACACTGCTCTGTCAGAGTCACTGCAGCTTTGGTAGCATCTGCAACGTCAGAGTGTGTTTCTAACATTCACTGCATCGTGCAAATATGAAACGAAGAACAAACTCACCGTCAGTTTGCACTTCCTGTTCTACTGTTACCGACAGACGGTGTCCATGGAAACAACACGCTCGAAGTCCCCGCCCCCTCCCCGTGTCTATGGTTGCTACGATTCATTCAAACACTACGGGCAGCGCCTTGGGTCAAACATCACCAAACCCAAACTTTGAAATGTAAAAAAAGAAAATCCCAATAAAGTAAAGAAAGTACGTGTTGATCTACAGTACTACACACTATACTGTAATACACCACATACATGTTAAGATCTTCAGTATTCAGATGTTAATTCATTTTGGTTCATATGTCACATATTTATACTGTGTACATGTGTTTTATATACAGTCTATGGTTTCAAGTATTTGCAGTGAAATGCAAGATGGTTTTCTCTTCAGGCTGAGGTAAAAACAAAGGTGATTTGATTAGATCGGCAGCGCCCACACTTGCAATGTACCTGTGTGAATATAACTTTGGATATGTTGTTGTGACCTTCGGGGCCAGAGACTCTAAAAAGTTAAATCAAATGTTGTCATAATAATAAAAAAAAAATCCCTGTATGCCTCCCTTCTAGAGTGTCCGCATGACCGCATATTTGAGGGCCTATTTCCTCTCTCGCTGCTGGTTTGGCACTGTCCTGCAGACAAACATTGGTCAGTGAAAACAGTCTATTTGAGTGGATACTCTGTTTAGACACAGCAAATGAGTTCACTCAGTTCAGAGTTAATAAAGTTTTAATGTCCTCACAGGTACCGTGTGTTAAACCTTACTCTTGACACAGAGAAGCGAGGGGAATTAAAAACCTGTCCAAGTGGAGGAGCCAGTGACACTGAATTCTAGTTCTGAACGTGATAGGCAATAACCCTTCTCTTTTTATGACAAAAGCCATGCTCAAGAGAATCCTGCGTCTGATTCTTTTTTATTGTGCACACTGAAACCACTCAAAAGTGATATGAAACAGAGACAGAGAGACAGTGTCTGACTCAGCAGGCAGCTTGTACAACATCAAACATGCTTCCAGACACATGATTCATAAATAAAGTGCAGACGTGCTTTCATTCAATGAGATTGAACTCTTCTGCTCTTAAAGAACAAGTTTGTTTCCTTATTGTGTGGCAGCTGCCCACCTGATGTCCCAGGGCCAGCGAAACCTGGGATTATCTCTGGTATCTTTGCTTGGCGCGCTGTCTGCCACCTATCCCTTTCCTCCTGGCGTACATGGCAACACAGCAGGTGGAACTACTTTATCTCCTAAACAGTCTGGGTGAGTTGGACTGAGCCTGAATGTAAATCAATCAGCAGCGATCCCCTGGAGAAGAGCGATAGTAGCTCATCTCTATTATCAAGAGATATCACTGTGGATGTTGTTGTTGTTCGAGGGCTGGATTTATGAGTTTCCCTCCCTCCTCCTGGTATTTTATTTGGAACTAGGTGGGACAGGCTGTCTAAATGAAAAAGCAATGAGAATCTGCAACCGGGTCCGGGAGCTGGTGGAGCTCAGACATACCAGCGCGAGAATTCAGACGGAGCTGACGTAAAGCGTGAGCATCTGTGCATGTCTGACTCTGCCTGTCTGAAGCACTATGGGGGGAAAAGACTTGCAGTAGGATGGAAGAATGAAAAGAAAAAAAAGGAGAAGAAAAAGCAGGATAAACGAGAATCTTTATACATCCAACCCAGGGTCATTAGTGAGTCTAATTGCTGTTTGTTAAAAGGGATAAAATGAAACCCTCTCCCCAGCCGGGGTCTTTTACAAAGTAAAACAAATACGCTGCGAGCTCAGAAGCACCTGCTCGCTCTTAGATGTTCTTTGACTAAAACTTAATACAGCATAATAAACACAACTGCTCTCCATGCCATTTCTCCAGTGCTCAGAGTTCAGTCACTGATTGAACAGCATGGAAACAGTCTGATGACACAGGCAGAGAGGCACCTCAGCCAAGCCTCCGTACAGACGGACATCGTGATTGCATCCGTTTAAACAGTGTGTCCGACCTCCACAACACTCCATTAACGCTCAAAGTAAACATACACATAGAGGCAGTGCGTGAGTAAGAAGAGGAATGGTGAGGAGGTGCACCGGACTGCTCCTGGTTTGGAGAGAGCCGCTGTGTCTCCTGTATTTTATCCAGGCATGGATTCGTCCACCGCAGTGCTCTGGTGTTATTACAGCCCTCGAGTCAAATCCAGGTCGGCCCGGCCAATGGCGATGCAGCTAGAGTGGGAAAAGACAAGAGTGACACCGATCATCGTAATGAGCAAGGGATGTGTCGAGCGAGACCGTGTGGAAAGTGGAGAACAGTAAAAATGGAGTCTAACATGATGCCGTGACCACATCCCATGGTTGTAAATGGTGTAGAATCATGTTTTTCCTTTCCCATAATCCTCTGTGATTTCCGACAGGATTCAGCACTGGTGACTTACAACGGACAGGAAGCTTGAAGAACTGAAGTGTAACTTTCTTCCAATTGCTCTGCAATACACTCTGGGTCATTATTGATAAGTTTATCTTAGCTTTTCCTATTTTTAATTGGACAAACACTGGTGAGATCATTTGTTATGAGCAGCTGCCTTGTTTATTGACTGTTTAAATAGGTAGCGTGGTTAAAGAGGCCAATGGAAAAATTGTGTTGGAAGCAATGGGAGCAAAAACAGCAGAGTCAAAGAAAAATGAACATAATTATTCCTCACTCAAAACAAAAAGCCTGCAGATCATCTCCACATTAACCAGTAATTGTGTGTTTTTGCCAGAATTTGACCAGAGGTTTTGATGCACAAAGTTCACTCGATGAAAATTAATCAAAATCGGTTCTAAATGAGTCTCAGCAAACAAAACCCGATACTGCTGAGAATATTTTTTTCGCAACAATATCATTGCTCGAGCTTCTTATGAACATAAACCTGCAATTGTGGGTTCCAAATACTGTGTACAGTATGTATTTCAAGTGGCGATCACATAGTGCCAGTGCTTTCTTTGGAGTGGACGGATGCTTGTCAAATATAGAAGTAACGCAAGATTTATGGCCAGAGGGCTTCAGGGGGGAAGCCAATGACAAAGTCTACATCTACGTGACTTAAAACACTTTTTGTTTATTTTGCAATCCTGCGAGGCGACACTGGGCTCCTGTTGCAAAATGCACTTTACAAGAGCTTTGATGTGTTTCCAGAAAAAAGGGAAAGAGCACATGCGACCACAAAACATATCTTTGAGAAAATCATATCGCCATAAACTTGAATATTCCCAGCTCCTGTAAGTGCACTGATGTGCAGACTGTGCTTTCTTTGACTCTGCAGGTTGTCATTTGATGTAAAAATGGAAAAACAAATATGCAGCCATGGTAGCAACATAGATATAATGGGAAGGAATGGCTGTGTTTTTCTGTGGTAGAGATTATAGCAGGAATTTAAAACTCTATTGGATATAACTTTGTTAATAATATGAAAATTCAGCAGCGATCTGGTTGTCTAGCCTGCTGCGTGTCTTAACAAGCACCATATAGAGCTTCAATTGATATCACATGTTTTACATAAAGTCAGACGGGGCCTGTGAGCTCAGTTCACGGTGTTTTAATATTTCCATGGCTGTGGAATTGACCCCTGCGTTGGCCACTGCCAGGTCTTTTTGTGGCAGAGTTTTCTATAGTGAGAGGAGCGATTTTCCACCAGCTGGCCAAATATGAAATATTTCACGCCAAGTAGTAGTCTTCAAGCAAACGCCCTGCGCCAAAGTTCTTAGGTAATTCCCTGAATCAGCATCAGCACCTGCATGGGCAGATATTAATAAACCCTGCTCTGTTCTGCTACTTGAAGAGGGAGAACCAGCGCAGGGAACTCACTGGAGATCAGCTGACTCACACATTATTAAAGCGGGGTCTCTCACAGGGGGATTTTGCATCTGTTGGCAACACTCTTTTCTGTCCTCAGGCATGGTGAATTCTCCTGCTCATCTGACAAAGGGCAAACAAAGTTTTGAGGGAGATATTGACAAGAGATGAGCGTGATCAACTACGAAACCTCATCTCACCTGAAGTGGATTTAGTCCTCCTGCCGCATGTTCGATTCCCTGGGTCTTTGCTGCATGTCCTCTCTGCTCTTTCTCCCTCGTTCAGCCTAACAGTTAACTTCATTCAATAAAGGTGTAATGTCCAAATATCAAAAAGAACTCGGAAAAAAAATGGAAAAGAAAACAAGTCATGCCAAACTCCAAACACCTTTGAGTGACTGTTACACACTCACTCCCTCATGATGGGCAGCGACTTGAATGAATCGTGAATTGTATTTGGAAATGAAATAATAGAAACTGGAAACAGGAGCTGAAATAGAAGAAATTTGGTTGAAATCGATACTGATGACATTGCTAATTACAATCAAGCATTACAAAAAAAATAGTACTGTACGAATAAAATTTCCCACAATCCAGCAGTCTTGTGATAGACTATGCTGTGGCTTACTTCACAGCAACTTAGTCTAATTCTTCTTTGAATTATTCCACTGCCTCTTCCAGAATAATAAAATACAACACATCACATCTGGAAAATAAAAAACCTGATGAAATATTTGTGTGGAAAAAAAGCAAGTCGATCGTGCATGGCCACAAAAACCTGTTGTTGAAGGTCCTTTGGTAAAACTCTGTTATCGTGCCCCTCCTGACCCAAAGACACACTTTGTGCTTTTTACTACACTATGGGGATTTGGAGATGACAAAAAGCACAAAGGATCAACCAGGACTCATGTGCTGGAATATACCATTTGGTCCAAGATCATTGGGTCAACACCTGTAACATTATAGACATCTAAAAAATAGAGAGACAACAGAGTCCAAGCTATTCACTATTGTGCTTAGTGATAGTTTTCAGACCCTTTTACTTTTTGGATTTATTTGACCATTTTGTCTATCAAACAACCCCTTATAACTTAAGAACGACAATGTTATTAACTTAAAATCAATTCCCAATGGAAATATAAAATAAAGTAAACGAGAAAAACACTCCTCTGCCGTGTAAGTCCCCAACAGTCCCCATAAGAAATTTAAACAGATTTTTATTTAGATCTGCACAAAGATTGCACACACAAGTCATATCTGATTTGTTTCAAGATACATGAATTATTCTCTGAGAATTCAATTAAAATTAAAAAAACACTATCGTGAAATGTTAAAGCAAGTGGGGGAAAAAAATCCTGGATTCACACAATCATTTAATGGTCTCTTTCCAGACCCAAACTGGTCCTTCCACCAAGTTTAGTTGTGATCTGTCACATAGTTTTTGCGTTATCCTGCTAATTTACAGACGGACAAACAGAGTACATTGTGAAGCCACAAGTTGTGAAGAGAAACTTGGCGCTTTGAGGCCAGGTCTCACACCCAAGGGTTGTTGCCCACTTTGGTCCTGCTGACCACTGACCCTACACAGTAATTGTAAAATTCCTAGTCAGAGACCGGTCAGGGACGTTAGTTGGATGTCCTCCCTCTCCTTTCTTCCCCATTTCCGGTCAATTAAAAAAATAAAAAAGCCCCCAAAATTCCTCATGAAAGCCATCCTCGCCTGGTTCATGTGAGGATATGTTGCCCCCACCTTGACCTGTTTACCAGATATAGAACTCTAAATACCCTTGAGCTGGCGAAATCCGTTCTGCTAGACTTGATTGCCTTGCCTCCGTTCCCCCCTTCCCCTTGCCCGAAGATAGCAGCTGGTTCTACTCTTTCAAGACTTTCAGCACACTTAAATAAAAACACAGATCTCCCCTCTCTCTCTCGTTCCTCCTCCCATCACCTCCCTGCTCCTTCTGTCTCCCTCGCTTCATCTCTTACAGTGTAATTATTATTTTGAAAGTGCGGTCTGAGAGGCCGTCCACATTTGGCACTGCCTCACTCACTAACGCTCAGGGAGCTCTAATACAATTTGACTTTTGCCTCATAACGTCTCCAGGAAGACATCAGGGGCCCTTTGTTCCTCCCCTCCCCTGAGTCAGGATGAAGGGGGGAAGCTGAGGTAGCAGCTGAGAACGGAGAGGAGTGAGTGGGAAGGGGGTGAAGATGAACACATGGATAAAAAGAGTGAGCTGAGATGAAGATAGATGTTGAGTGGTGGATAGAAATGGAAAAGGTGGGGAAGGGAAGAGAGGGTGAGGACGGACAAAGAGGGCGACTTGTTAAGTGCAGTGAGATGTGCATGAAAGAGGAGGCTGGTCCTCCCGTCATTAGAGGAGCTGGGTGCTGAGACCTTTATGTTGGCGCAGCACCAGCGCTGGCACAGTCAGGCCCAATCAGAGAGGAGTATTGCTCCTTGGAAATATTATGACATGTACTTGAGGAAGGCTCGAAAGCAAAAGAGCATCACTGTGAACAGACAAACATAATTTGGAGAAGGACTTCGCCTGCTGACAGCTCTGTTGTCCGTCACATCCTTTACTCAGGTCACAGAACAGTACACCTCTGTCACTTCTCTGTAGTTAAATAATAATTTTGTTATAATCCAGCGCAAGAGAGTTTAAACTTCAATTCTTTTTTTTTTTTTTAATTAGCGTTATAGTACTGAAGGAGATTAGTACAATATTGATGATGGTATTTACACTTCATCCTTTTTTGTTTGATTTATTTTTTGTTTGATTTAATGCAAGATATTTACAGAACTACTGTTGCTTTCTAGCACTTGTTTCTCACTTTGTATTTGTACTGTGTACAGTGCAGTCTACATTTTAGGTGAGAGAAATTATCATTGCTTTGGAAGACACTATATAACCTGTCTAAAGTTGGGCTGCACCATAACTAACCATAACTTATGTGCCGCCAAGTCCATGCTGTGCTCTACCCGGCAGCCACAGCATGAGTACAGGTACGCAGTTAGATCAGCATCAGCGTTTGTGTTTTGTGCAGAGAAACATTCGACTTATGTGAAAAGAGAAAAAAGAAACTAGTCGGACTGTAACAGTGAACAGCAAATGAAAGACGGAGCCCCGATGAGCTGTTGCCCCCAGAGGCAAATTCATCCTTGGGCTCTGAGATTGGCTCTATATTGATTATTTAGTCAAAAATAGACTGATGCAAGTCCAAGGAGTTTTTTAATTTATTTAGATATGATTGATTTTATAGTTGATGCCAGTGCTGCAACAGGCATAGCTTGACGATCAGCTAATCGCCATCACTTGCTTATTGTTCCCAAACAGTAGCCTCTCTCATGCTCAGAGAAAAGGACAGCTGCACTCAGGGAAGAATTTTGGAAAAACAATATGTTTCTCTACAAGATTTTGACAAGCCAAGAAAAGGCAGTCAATGCCTGTGCTGTTCCAATGCAAACAGTGTAGTGTAATCACAAAGCTCTGAGGACTAATCAGCCTGTCTGCGGCCTGCGTGTGAGATTTGCTGCTGCTCAGACCGGTGGGGGTTCGGTATTAGCCTTGTGGCGGGAGACTCTCTGGAGGGCTGCAGAGCGGTCAGAGTGCCAGGTAGCCAGACTTTGGACCGTGGGCATTTCCTCTTTTCAGATGGCTTCAGTTAAAGGGGGCTCCACTCTCTCAACCCCTGACTGGCTGTGAAACAGCCCCTGTGGAGTGTCACTCATTAGGGCCAAAAATCTCTACTGCTGCCCGAGCTGCCGCAGCACCACTCCCTGCCATCAACACCTGCTAACACATCACACACAGGCTCCAGTTGACTGCTGGAAAGAATTCCCTTCTGCTCTCCTGCTTTTGACTAACAAGGCCCAAAGCATCTTTGTTTGTCATGTGCCCCTTTTCAGTTGCCGCTACTTTTTGACCTCATGCTGCATTTCCTCAAAAACACCTCAGAGTTCCAAAAGTTATCACCCTAGTGTGTAAAACGTATTAGTTATTAGTTGGCAAATGATAAACCACCATTAAATGACCACATTATGGTTTGTTTATCTTAGGGCCCTGCCACATGATTTCTTTTGCTTTGGAAGTTTAACTTGTGTGGAGCAGACCTTTTCACAGCTCTGTCCTCTGTCCACCAGGTCTGGCCTGGACACGACCCGGTAGCTCTGTCCCCATTCTGCTCTGCACATAATATACCCACATCCTCACTGGACCTAAGGCTCCTTATTGGAAATTACATCACCTCGTAAAGGGACGTGACCAACTATAAAATCTCATTGCTTCTTGTTATTCTTTCTTTGCTAAGAAGTCTACAAGACTCTACTCTAATTTAGTCCCCTCTTAATTCTTTCCACCTTGACTCTGAGATCATGTGAGCTTCCGTCATACCGTCCAGGTGGGCAGGCAGGTCATCAAGGCTGGAGCCCTTGATTAGAAACACAAACATCACCCAATGAGTGAGTACACAGGCACCCAACACTCTTCCTCATACCTCACCATCTAAAGAAAAAAAAAAAGGATGACAGTGTGTCAAAACACGACATGTGGAGCATGCAGGTTCAGGGGCCAGGCCTTGGCTTTTGGGGTCTGAGAACAGGCCGCTACATCTGTGATTGTCGGGATCAGGGTCGAACCGCTGTCAGCCCCTCGCTGTGTTGATACAGAGATGCCAACAGCTCCTAACATGTCACCATGTTTCCCAGAACACGGCTAACAATGTGCAATGTGCAAGTCCATCACAAGGCTTTTATGTGCTTTGCAGAAAAGATATACATTCTATCAACCTCTTGGGTTTCACAGGAGCACTTGTTTCACAGCTTGTTAAGTCTACTTCTGTTTTCTTAGAAGTGGAGATTCATAATGTGATGATGTGTCCTTGTGGATCTATGGTGCATGAAATTAAACTTATGTCTTCACATACAAGGAATCCAACATTTTTCCCCAATGAGGTCACACATGTCCTCTAAGGCGTCAAGACCACATGTATTTCATGTTATATTTGGCAATCAAGGCTATTGTGCAAAAGCCATAAAGTCCTGCACAAAGGACCAGATATTGAATATAAAATAAATCATAAAAACTATTGATTTATGTGCAGCCATTGTGAGATGATTGATATGATCTGATGCAGCTTACTACAGAACAGGGAATGCCACAGAGCAGCTATGTCAGCAGCAGGTGCAGGTACTTATTTGGTTTTAGTTTGCCAGGTTTCGAGGTTTGAATTACAGTTTATCATCCAGAGTAAAGTTCATCTGCATGTAACCGCTCACAATACCATGATTGCCACATCCAAATCTCAAGGTTTGTTTAAAAACAAACGAGACATTGGTAGTTTCATTTTGAATGTAGAATGTTTCATCATTCTTGATCACAGCAAAAATTCTATACCACATTAAGTTTTGTTGGATGTAACAAAATCAACCTAGAAGCATGTTGGTCCTATAGTTAAGCAACCATCAGTTAAAAACAAACTGACTTTGCTCGTCTTGATCTTTGTGTGGCTCTCTTCAGTGTCAGACGTTCATCAGCTCATCTGAGGCTCTACGCAGAGCAATGAGCTTCTTAGGTATCTTGGAGGTCTGGGGCTCAGTCCTTGTGGTGAAGCTTCTGCCACATGAAGGTAACTCTAGTGGAATTAATATTAATGACCAGTGACCAGGGACTCCTTGTAATCCACTTACTGTCATTACACCGGGTCAGCATGGCTACTGCTGCTACCCCAGCTGGACACACTGGTACATTCCATTTGAGTGGTGTATCGTTGGAAGATGGAGAAACACATTTTGCTACTTACTTTTGCATGTACTGGATTTTACAAAGTTGCATGGACTTGTTCAACTGACAGCGAAGCTGGAAACCTATCAGGATAATACAGACTATAAAAAGAATGCTTCACTGCAATGAAAACAGACACATTTGGAATGCAGGTGATATTTTTCTCCAGTGCTCACTCACCCTAACTAAGGGAAATCATGTCAGTTTCGAGACTAATTTGTAGCACACACGGGGAGGGTCGTGAACTCCTTGTGTGACCTCTAGCTCGAAAGATGACAGTTCAGAGTCTGTGTAATTAAAACTGCTTCAGTAGAGGCCAACAAGGCTCAGGGGAAGGCCACAGCGAAAAGTTTAAGAAAATACAGGTGGACAGCTCCATACTCCTCTAACATAGTCAGTGCCTTTGTGCAACCTCGGCCCCAGTACACTGCTTTAGCTCCACATGTGTCAGAGGAATTCTCAATGCAGAGGACCCTCCAGATGAACTTTTACCCCCTGCACTCATTTGAAAATGTACACAGAGTTGAGTTAACCTGTGCAGCCCTGGCAGGCAGTGTATAAATATGCCACCCTGCATTAATGACCAACTGGGCTACGGCTATTAGCCTGAGCGTGTTGTTATGATTTCCACACATTCTCATCAGCGTGAAAAGGTGTTCTCAGGATGGGGAGGAGCGAACAGCATCCCCGTTCACTTCGCACTCCCCCCTGCAGTTCCTAGAGTCATGTAATTGAGAAATACAGCTCAAGGTAACATGCCCCTAAGACCTTTGCTTAGAGACATGAGGTAATGGTGAGACTAATTAGTCTGAGGAGACAGGGTGGGTGGAAGCGGCCTGAAGTCCCATTAGTCTACAGTATAGTCTCCCTATGGTCAAGGGCATTTACGCCAGGATGGGGAAAACAGAGCAGCATCGCTGGCTGGCTCCGATGGTATGGTGATGGACTGAGTCACCACATGAAAGGCTGGGCACAGGCAGGGTAGCGGAACGCTGGAGAAGTGAAAGACTCTGAAAGAAAGGCTCATTCAAGAAAAAGACGAGAAAACCCAGCAGGAGTCTGGGAACCCCTCCCTCTTCTGCCTACCCACTTCTGATGTTCGTGATGTACAATTTGTCATGTTACAAAGGCAGGACTTATCACGTTGAGTCACGTACAGGATATTGGCTCTGACGCTGTAATTTTAACGTTGTAAATCAAAATGATTGCAGCGTATATCGTAACGCGAGACAGAGACATTTAGCTTTAATGGTTTCCGAAATGCGTCGGGGGGACGGAGGAGCCCACTATGACGAGTTGCTGGGCTTGGGACAGGACGGACCTTCTGACTTTTCCACAGCTTAATCCTGTCTGTTTGTCTGCTCAGCCCGCTGCTAAGGCCCTGGCCCTCATCTCCTAAACAATGGGTTCAGTTAATATATGGATTTATGGACATGAAAATAAATACATCACAAGGGTAAAAAGAGCGATTCATGAGCCCTAACAGCAGTGCAACAGGGGCAACATTAATCTCCATGATCTGAGATGAAAGCAGAATCTAACTTTCAATAAATCCTTGGGTTCCTAATGCGTTCTGTTAAACTATTAGAGTCGTCAGACCACAAAGGCGAATAGATGGAGAGCAGGTTTTTGACTTGGTGAACGTCAGTGTTCTGGTCCTGAGCTGGGGAAGTAATTGCCTGGTTTTCACTCACATGGCAGCTCACTAGTCAGGAGATGACAGAGAAAGATGAATAAAGATGAAGAGGGAAATTTGTTATTTTAGAGCAGTCACAGGCTGCAGCCAGAATTTTATAGAACTACATTAAGATTTATGAAAGTGTCTCCTACTTTGATACAACTTACTGAAGGGCAATGCCATTTCCTGCTGTTTCTTCATCATATACACCGACAAATGTACACAGACAGTTTTTTTCACTATTACATCATCACTCATCTAAAGTGCCTTTGCATATGTGGCTGATCCCTTCGTTATCCATGTCAGGAGGGAAACCTAATCTGAGAACGCATGTTTCTTGTCCTCCTCTGCTCGGAGCAAATACAGCACAGGATCCAGGCTGATGCAATGCTCTCATTACTCTAACGATGGCGTGGGCTCCTGAAGGCGCTAGCTGATGACAAGTCACAGACCAGAGAAAACCAAACAGCATGTCCGTCACTGCCTTCAGTGACACATCATCAGGCGCTGGTCGTTTGTCATGGAAAAGATCTCAGGAGTTCAGGGAGTATCTCGTACTTATAGGGCAACCGGAGTGCTATCAAAACATGGCTCAACACCCTTGACACATTAAGTCAGGCAAAGCCTAATGAACACAAGGAAAAAACTACAGTGGATGAGATAAGGGGTTCATAAAGATATTATCTTAAGTATGATGACTGTGGAGTGAAACGAGATCACAGAGATATGGCTAAAACCTGAAAACGGAAGATGGAAAAGGTGGCAGCCATTAGGACGACTCCCTGAAGTCTGAGATGAGGACATCTTCACCCATGACGAATGAAAGAGGTCCTATCTATCTTTTGTTTTGTAGTGTGAGTGGAAATGGGGTCAGTTCACTCACTTAGAACCTACATATATCACTGTCCAAGCATTTCCAGAAATACTGAACTCACTGAGACAATGCAGAGTGGCGTTTGTCCCGTGTTAAACATGGACCATTGAGCTTGATGGCTTTTGGAAGGGAAAACCTTGCTCACTTTCTTACTGGCTCTCAGTCTGCCTTAGCTCAGAGGGCACAATGAGCCAGCACCCTGCTCCTGTACAGAAAAGCTGGCAGCCTACGAGTCTCCCCCCGCTACTCTGCTTTCCTAATTAGGAGGAAAGACAGAGTGGGACAAAGACACAAAGAGAAAGTGAGGAATGGAATAGACGGTTCCTCCCGTCGGCCTGAGCGAGTGCCGTTACCTCCTCCTGACCTTTACTGCCACCTCCTCCTCCACCTCACAGCATCCGCCTCGGCTGTAAACGCCCCCTCCCCTCCCTGCTCCACAGAGCCATCAAAGTGAGCACTGTGGAAAAGAGGAAATGTGAAGGTTAGACGAACTGATTTGGATCGGTGGGGGATTTTTTTGGAACTCCATCAAGCGGAGGCCTGCCGAACCCTCTGGAGGGGACGTTGTTGGCTGGAGGCTGGACTTCTCCAGAGCCCACTTTTCCCACCCCCACGGACCCCCGCCCGTTCACAGAACCTCTGTTTTCAAAGGTCCGGTGACATCTGAGTTAGTAATTTGGCACAAAGCTGTAGCAGGACACTAGGGTTTAATTGGGCTGCAGCGCTCTGCTGGTTTTAGCATTCGCAACGTTCAGGCTCTTTTCTTCAATCTTGATTCAGTAAATCTACGTCTATTTCAAGAGCGCCACCTGGATGTCCAGGTAACAACTGAAAGTGCATTGAAACTCATTAATTAGCATTTTCTCTTTCAAGAAGTTTCTTATAAATATGGGCTAAATTTGTGAAATAGTTTCTGAATACAATAACAGGAATACATGTTGTTTTCTTGTTGTCACAGAACTTTTTTGTGTTTCTTAGGTTTTTTTAATCTTTATTTGACGTGTCCAGATTGTAGAGGCACTAAGAAGCCAACTTGAGAAGAACTATTTGACATTCATTAATTCATGAAACTGCATTCTAGGAAAAAGTACTTAGATACCGTCAAAACCAAAATCAGCTGTGATGGCTCATGGCTGATAAAAACAGCCTCTGATAGATATTTACTCTTTGTTTATGCAACTCTACACTTTGGACTGAATTCTCTGGAGCTGCTAAAAGATGCTGCTGGAATATTTCTCGCTGAATGCACGTTGCTCAGTCATGGATTAAAGTAATGTATCACCTAAGAAATGCAAGTTTAGTTGGATCTCCTTTAATATAAAATGCAGCAGTTATCAAGAACAGCATTTCATTTACAGCAAGAAATTAAAAATATATTCTGGAGAATGTACAAATCTGATTTGGAGCAATATAACTGATGGCGGCTGGTTCAGACATGAAGAGATGAACAAATAGAAAAAAACATATTAAAGGGGAAAAACTAAAAACAATAAAAACAACAAGCTAAGAAGTCCCTTTAAAACATGCATTATCATCCTGAAGAGCATATACGCTCGTTACCTTTAAAAAGAGAGGAATCAATCATATCAATATTGTAGTCAGTAGTAAAAAGGTAAAATAAAAGCACATGAAAATGATTTTGGGGATTTGGATTTGAGATAGACCTAATATACAGCCAATATTAGCCAATTTTCTAAAGTAAAAATAAGTATATATCTATTGGAAGAGTTTGACAATGTAGGAAATTTGCTTATTTTCTTTCTAAGTTCTACTGATACGACTCTCACATGATCAGGACGTTATCTTGGAGGCAGTGGCAGAGTTTAAAAGTATTCTCATCAGTATCTGTAAATTTTAATAATTAGCATGTATCCTGTTCAAAAAGAAAAATAAGTTAATAAAAACACAACTTTAGATTTATCAGTTTTTTTACATTTTCATAACATTGAAAAGCCATGCTAGCTGTTTTGATAAGCGAGCCCATGTGTATTGGATGCATGTATTGTTGCCCTTTTAATCTGTAAAATAACTTTCTTCAACAGGTTTTCACAACATTAGTAACAAAGAACCAATGATCTACATGAGCTGTTATAATGCTAATGACAGAACCATGATTGCTCACGAGCTACTTTTAAAATCAGTTTCTCAGACATTAGAGAAAAGTATTAGAGCAAAAAAAAAGAAAGGTACCGAGTAAGGAACTGAGTAAGTTAGACGGGGAATGGGAGACTCAAATTTGCAATAAACATCTAATGCTCGTAAAGTAGGTAGCGGCTACTTAGCATTACTCTAAATTAAAATCCTGGATGTGTGCTATGGGCCCACCATTAGCAGCCTCGCCGAAGCCATTTTTATGAGTATAAAAATAGAGCCCCCACCCTAATAAAACAGAATGGTGAACATTTTCTTCTAGGAGACGGCCAAGAGTGTCCAGTTCTGGGACTTTAAACGGCAAAGCTGTTATGCTGGGCACCTTCATATGAAGGGTGGCTTTTTAAAAATGCTCCTAAATGGAATATATAACACCTAAATAAAATAGCTCTGTATGTGCTTTGTAGGTGGAAAACTAGACTAGTGTGATGAAATCAAAACACTTGACTGAAAGAAGAGATGCCTCTAGAGTATAAAGCTGTCAGGACGAGGCTACCGCTAAGAAACAGGATTCTCTAAAAGTCTAGATATGTTTACAAAAAAATCACTGAAGATATTAGAAAATATATTAATTTCTCTTAAATTAAATTACACTTATTGCCCTTTCTTGCGAGTGTACCTGACAATGTTTTGTTTGGAGTAACAGTCATGAAAGCATTTTAGAAGCACAGACATATAGTAAGACAGAAGGCAAGTATGTTTTCTTTTCTCCCATTTCCCCCTCAGAGGTTGTGTTCTCTTACAGACATATACATGTACACTGTCCACTGAGAAGAAATATGTCAATCCCTTTGGTTTCTAATGGTCTAATGTTATAAACACACTGAAAAAGCAGCCATGGTTGGCGGCGTCACTGATGTGCTGGCAGGACTGCTGGTGCGATGATGATCCAGGCTCGTTCCACATTCTGGTTTGGAACGAAGAGCTCCAACTCATGGCCATTGCTGTGTGACCCGAACTGAGATCCAGTTCGATGTCCAAGGCCCATATTCTGGACGGACGCCCTCAACCGCAACCCCGTCAGATCTGGTCAGACCTGGAGATTCATATCCAGACTGCAGCTGAGATCTAAATCCAACCTGATCTCATGCAGGCAGCAACTTATTTTTAGCCTTGTGCACCTCAGGTACAGCAGTCTGGAGTCTTCTTTTATTCCTTTACCCCTCCCACATCCCTGATATAAAAAAGATATAAACCTTCTTGTTTTTGTGGAAGCCCTTCCCTTTTCTCCTTTTTACAGAAAATGTGGGTCTCAGGAGTGAGTCCAGCTGACTGGAACCCAGTGAGTCTCCATCTCAACTTTCTTTAGTGCCGACCGCAGCTCGCCGAAGGCTGCAGAGAGGTCATCGTTCACGATGACCTTCTCAAACAGGTGACCATGCTGAAGCTCCAGGGACTGGGCCGAGTTCACCATTTCCTGAAAGTCCTCCTCCTGCAGAACAGAGTGGAGAGAACAGGATGTAGGTGAAAATCATAAAAATAAGATATCTGCAAAAACCATGAAAAGCCATTCATTTCAGGGCTGCCCGTCTGCTGCGAAGAGAAAGCACCGGCCACCGTAAACAAGAGGAGAGATAATTCACATTTGGTAAACACAAATTGCACGGCCTTGAATTCACAAATAAGCACAAAGTGGCTCGTACGAGCCGGTTATAACCTCCCAGAGACATGAACTCTGGCACTGACCACACACTAAAAGTTCTCCATGCAACGACCTGACCTCAAGGAATTTTCATCATTTCCTCCAAAGAGTACACATGGTTATCCAGATCAAAAAAGAAAACAAAATATCCTCAAAATACAGAAGACAAAACATAACCATCATTTTCAGAAGACAGACGTGTAAAACACTGTGGATTATTGCTTGTCTGGATTTAATGTGTGAGTGGGAAACGACAGTTTGCTGACAGGGTTTCAGTTGAGAGCTCAGAGTGTCAACCTGCTGCACTGCTCAGTGACTCTACCCAAACTGAGCTGTAGGTGTGCACAGATCTCTCTGAGGCACTTCGGTGGAATTTCATGAATTAGACAAAAGGTGATGCTACAGATTCAGATTGTGAAAGTGGAATTACATACAGAGGTGCATTTTATTAGTTTGCATCTGTCTGTTAATTTGAGAAATCTCCATCTGTCTATGGAGAATTGGCATGTGTATTGCTAAGGGAAGAAGAGGTTTAATATTAATAAACTTTGAATAAACAGATGACCAGTGATCTGTAGCAGCAGCGGGTGGTACTCATTAACAAAAGTAACGTTGTCGTTTACAATAACACCGGGTTCATAACAACTATGAGCCATTCAATGTTCTGCAAACTGAGTCGAGCTTCACCGAACTTGAAGCTGAACAAGCAGGTGAACAGGTGTTTGTGCAGCCTCAGGGTTCTATGGACTGAGTCCTGCAGTCACACTTACAGTTTCAGAAAGAAAGCTGCAACCAACATCACCACAGAGCAAGCAAACATTTCCACCAAGTGTTTGTTTAAATGCAATAACCACAATTAGATTTTTTTTCACAAATTGAACTTTAATCTGGTATATGACATGAAACACAAAGTTCAGGACTTGGATTTGGCTAAGAGCCGTACGGCCAACACCTGAGACCACGCTCCGTTTGTCCGACAAACATATCTTCCACCTTCTAGTTATTTCCAGTGACGCTCTTATGACGGACAAATTCGGGCAGTAAATAGAAACAGTGAGGGAATGTAATTGGAAATGGAGATGTTGTTATTGTACCTGACCACAAACTACAGCATCTCTGCCTTACTTTGTTTACAGTCTGTGATTACTTTGCTCAATATTTATTTATTTCACACATCACAGGTTTTTGAACAATTACGCTGAAGTTGAATCACCGGCTCGCAGTTGTTTGCCCCCGCCAGCCAGAGAAGTTGCAGAAAATCTGGTCACAATATTCCCATTAGTTCCTCAGTTTCTGACGTTGAGTCGCGGCCAGAAAAAGTCTTTTTGCACAACATTATGATGTCATAGTGAAGATGACCTTTTACCATTTCAATACAGAATGAAATCTTTATTTTATTCTTTTAGAAATCTGTCTGAAAATCTGGTCATAATTAAACACATGAATTCTTGAGTTATGATCAAAAAACTTTGTCAGAGGTAAAGTAATTGAAACCTCCAACTAGTCAGGCCCGAAGAAGCCTTTTAGATTAGAGGTGAAACATCTTCAAGAAACACGAACATTTGTCTACAAACAACTCCTGTAGATACCACGACCTGGATGAGTGAAAATCTTCCCAGATTTGTGACGTGATACTTAACTTGACCTCAGACAATAGAAATATAATCAGCTCGTCCTGTCTTTGCCAAATTTGAAGAAATTCCTTGCATGTGTGTTCATGAGTGGGACAGGCCGATGAACAGATGTACAGTACATATGTATGACCCAAGGGCAGGATGCACGGACAGACACATGGAAACATAATGCTTCCAGCCATGACTGTCAAACAAAATCCTCCTCAACATTTAGATAAATAGACAGACAGATATTTGTTTTCTTTTCTTTGTGTGTGTGTCGCATGTTAGTAACAGCATCAACACTAATCCTGCAGAGGATCTCCTGCTGTGTTCTCACAACGGCTCCGCTGAACTTTCTGTGGACTTTATACTAGATGGAGAAAGTCTGGAGGCTCTTACTTGGAAGTTTGTGTTCACACATACAGAGGATGTTCAGTGCATGTCTTAAAGAAGCCATAGATTAAAACTGAAATCAGAGTGGATTTTTGAGACGATGTCGATACTGATATTTGAGAGTAAAGCATTTTTGATAAAAATATGTAATTAGGGCTTGATATTTTACTATTTAAACATAAGCTTTATTATAAATAACTATAAATAAATAAAAAATAGGAATCGATTACTAATTGCACAGCTTCGTTAGGGGCCTCAATTTCTTTGGCAGTGTGAGATCCATTAAAAGATGAGGACAAGAGGAGGGACCTGCATGAACCCTTTGCATGATGGAGGCTTGAACAGGGCTCCTCCAGAGGATGGAGAGTTTTCCATGTCTATATGCAAATCAGACTTCTAGTGTAAAGAATAAAACCACGTGCTAACTGGGAGGAATAGCCAAATAACATATTTTAAATCAGGTTAGGGGTAAACATTGCCGATCTGGGGCTCCTGTATTCATAGATAGAGTATTCTGAAAGAGCACAGGTATACATCTCTCCATGGTGGTCCCTCTGAGGCTTTCTGGTTTCAGCTGTGTGGGCTCTGGCTCATCCCGCTCTCGGCGCAACAGCACGGCTGAAGCGGCTGCCGCACTGATTTAGCCTCATGCTTTTACTGGGAACACTCAATGCATTTTCTGGACAGATACGGTTTACAGTGAATCCCTCTTGCCAAACACACAATTATAAATACATACAGATGCACATTCATGCGCAGAAACTCAAACACACACCCACAAACACGCAGGATCAAGCCGAGTGTGCGTGCGCAATGTGTACGCACATAAACACACTCTTATTGAGGCTGAAAACTACTAAAAGGCTCAGTTTTAAGAGACGCTCCTTCCAGCCAGGAGTTACTTCACAATGTTTCTGGTGGTTTTCCGCTTCATAATGGATTAGCAGCACAACTAAATATAAACACTCACTCGCTGTGTCACTTAGCAAAGGCCCTGTCTGCTTTTTTTGGCGGGGTCGTCTAGCATGTATCCATCTTGCAGAAGCGAACCCATGCCACCTCACAGCCTCATGTCTTTTTGCGCAGAACAAGAGATGTTTTTTATCATCCTGCGGGAGGATGACAGGAAAAGAAGAGGCTGGGACTAAAAGACAGATCAGAGAGGGCAGGGGGTTTGTTGACTCGCAGAGGAAACTGTTCCACTGTGGGACGATATTCTGTCATCTGGACCGCAGGCCCAGCAGGACTTCCACTGCCGGACCACTGTGTCCAGCGCCAGCACGACAACCCCTCTGAACTGTCCTGGCAACGAAATGGAACCTGGAAGTCTGCGCGCTGTACCGTGTGTGTGATGTTTCCATGTCCACCAGCGAGTCAGAGTCTGTCTCTAGTTAGGCCATTCCAGGTAAAAGAACATTAATCACAGCAGGACACCGCTTAACGGACGACAAGCTGGGCAAGGAGATGGAAAGAGAATCAGAAGACTTAAGTGAAAAAAAACAGTAACAAGATAGATGAAGGGTGAAACATAAAGGGCAGAGGGATGGATGTAATGAAAGCAAAAGAGTGGAAAGTGGAAAGCTGGGCAGGCAGGAGCCAGCGGATATTCTTTGGCATCCAGTGATCTGTGCTGGGTCGCTCTCCTCAGAGGGCAGTTTGAGCTGATGCCACTTCTGGAGGGCCAAACTCGAGAAGCACCAGGGACTCATTCATGGCCACAGCCATTAGATTGCTTAATTTCCGCATGAAATGATGTAGTGTCTTACGCCTGTTTAAGCACTTTGTTAGGCTGTTGACTCTCAGATTGGTTTTTACCACTGATGTTTCTCCTTGCTACGGACTATAAACGAGGTAACGTCTTTATGACTTTCATTTTCTCTACTTAATCATTAGATTTGTACTTTTACTGTGCCCTAACCCTATAAACCTTTTCAACACTTTCATCACACAAAACACGTAATCTTTAAAAGCACCAGACACACACAATCACACACACACACACACACATACACCACGTCCTCAGCAACAAATGTGATTAATTGATGCCAATAAAACACACCTGTATTACCTATTTAAATCATAAAAAACCCCAAACATATCTCTGCCAATTAGGTTTTGCTTGTTTCTCCATCATTCCTCAGCCCCCTTTTTTAAAAACCTTCTCTGACTGGTTGCCAGCTCAAACAATGGAGCTAAAGTCAGGCCGCTGTGCTGAAACAATGGGACGACTGTTCCTCAGCCTTTATCATTAAAGCAGACCTGTCTCTCTGAGAGAAAAACAGCTGCCAGAGGACAGAATATGTCTGAGACAGTTCACCCAAAAACAGTTCCTCTTGCAGAGCCTTAAATAGTAAATCTGTGGAAGCTGAAGTTTTGTCAGTGTACATGAACCGTTACATGGACCCTGGTTTGTTGTGTGGTTAATATATGAAGCCCTGTCACACAGCAGAAGCAAATAAAGGGGGCAGTGGTGAATACAGGCTACTGCAATAGATAGCAATCATCATGTTTCTAATAACTACAGCTCTGTGCTCTCGGGACGCACTGAACTCTGGATAATATCTAGAGAACACAGCAGGAGCGAGGGGTCGCGTTGATGATGCTTCTAACATCTGACAGATGCAAAACTGGAAGAACTAAAAGAAAATAAATATGTCTGGATAAAAAAGCGGGGCCATTATGTAAAGGGAGAATACGTCTAGAGAGTTTTAGGTGATGAGGTCTGATTCCAGTGTATGTGGCATAAACAAAAATTACTTGATCTCCGTAGTGGAGTTTTTTACATAACATCCTGTCCTGCCTACTGCATCACCCCTCACCTGAGCACTCTGCGGATTTATGTGTTGTTGTGAACACGTCTGAGCCGAAAAGCTCCTGCTCATCTCCTCGCCTCATCTCCTGCACATTCTTTTCCCTGTTTCACTGCTTCAGACGAAGAAGAAGCTACTGAGGTCAGCACAGTGGAACTGGGAGAAAACACTGAGTCCCCCGTGGACATGGAGGTGAGAGAGAGCACCTGTACCAGAGGAGTAATCAGAGCAGCTGAGGGCTGTTAGCTGATTCCTCCTCACGTTCATCAGGCAGCAGCAGGACACACACGAGGACACAAGGAGAAACTCAGAGAGACACGTGGACAGAGACACGTGGACAGAGACTGAGGAGAGCTGCCACACCAGCAGGAACTGCTGGCTTCTTTAAGTCTAGTTATTGAAATGTATGTTTGTGCCTGCAATTTAATAAAAACATGCTGAAAAGCAACTTGTTGGTCACCTCTCTGAGTCTGAGCTGGTTCTGTGTTATCATTATCAAGTGTGTATGCACCCAGCTTGAAATCATGGGGCATTGTTTACTTCTTTTAAAAAGGTATCTGACCACTCTTCTTTTGTCTCTCAGACGCCTGAATGCTGCAAAGGCTTTAATAACACTCACAAAAGACAACCTGGTCTCAACCAGCTGTTTTAAATGTCCATCACAGCTCTCAATAAAACAGACGCTGCATCTTATCAGGGAGAGTTAGTTCAGCCGACTGGTCTCAGGTGCAATTTATTATGTGTCAATTTCTTCAGTCCATTCCGGGTTGGATTCGTTATTAAGAATTTGCATCACTCACAACAGGATATCCCATCCTGCCCACTGTAAGGGATTTACTCCTTACCATAGAAACTGAAGTGAAGCCAGTGGCGTTAAGCAAGGTGTAGACTGCAGTGAAAGGCAGCTCGATATAACGTAATGAGGACTTCAAAACGTTGTGGTGACTTTTATAGCCGGGACTTTTCTGTGCAGCATGAGGTCAACACAGGGTGGTGAGGATTTTCTCGGAACTCCAGACTCTGATTTCATGAGGTCTTTAAGACAAGTGAAAATTAAAAGAAGCATTTGAAAGTAAAATTTAAATGCTTCCAGATTGGGTGACGACAAACTTTTCTCTTCTCCAAGATTCCATGATAACTGAAGGATTTTTTTTTTTAGCCAACTTAAAAAAGATACGGTTAACTAAAGATACTGAACATTAATTTTAAGGAACTTTAAGGTTTGGGGACTGAAAGACAGTGAAGGATCATGTGTGCAGGAGGTGAGGATTGTTTTCAAAAACTAGGATAAATGTAAAATTGTGAATGCCTGGCCTCAGGCTCTGCACATGTTCTCAATAGAAAAACAGATAAAACACAAATAAATACAATTTGCCCATCCTGCTGCGCCTTCAAACCCCAATTCACACCCCATCGCCTCCTCTGCTGCTCCCTTCACTCCTCCTCACGGCCCGACTCCGTCTCCATCTCTCTGACAGCCCTGTCTTTCTTTCTCAGCTTCCTCCCCCTTCCTCCTCATGTTTCTCACCTCCTGGCGGCACATCAGGCCATCCCCGGTGTGTTGCTGCCCGGGATCATAGCCTTTAAGTTGCCCGTGGTGATGCAGACACGCGAGCAAGCGAGCGCTGGGCCCAGTGGGGCTGGGAAAACCATCATCCACACTCAACTTCACAGCAGCGCAGAACACTGGTTAATTGATTTCATCTGCGTCCCCGCTGGGCAGGGATAAAGGTGTGTGAAGGATGACCTCATCACTCACACACACATAATGTACACACAGGGTCCAGATAGTGTTTCTGTTATTTCTTCTGCAGCTAATCTGTTAGGTGTGAAGCCATGTGTGTCTAAAGTTTAATACCATTTCATCATCATCATCATCGACTCCCAGTGAGTTCACCAGCTACATCCTTAGAGTTATTACCTTCTTGCACCCTGTATACTAAATAACTTATTCGATATAAATAAGTTAATTTCTCTGTTTGGAAGCTCTTTGTGTCTGCGGTACATTTTGTCTGTGGCTCCATGTTTTATATTCCTCTTTATCCTTACTTAATGTTCCCCTTATTAGCTGTATCCTGTTATTTTCTGCTGTAATTTCCTCACAGGCTTCATTAAACTTTCATCTAGCTTAATGTAATCTGAATGGCATATCAAGGCAAACGTGACCCATCTGGTACTTCAAGCACTTTAAACCGCTCTAAACAACATATTAAGTCGATCAATGTGATTCTGGGTGAGAAGTAAACGTTCTCCTCTCGTTGGGTTATCTCACCGTGAAAGGCTTGGCGGAGGCCTTGTCGTCTTTGCCTGATATGACTCTGCCGCTCTTTCTGGTCTCTCTCAACTTCTCAATGGTCGGAGGCTTCACAAACACGACATAGGGTTTAAACTCCGCCGTCCGCAGGTGCTTTATCATCTAAACAGAGAGACAAGGACGACAAATGAATGCAGAGAAAGAGTGTGAGGTGTTATGATGTGGCAACAAGAGGGGAGGAGAGTGATAGCAATATATCAATCTATAAATATGAGGTGTATAAAATCAGGACATATATTGTTATGGCGTTAAACGAAGGAACCAAAATGTTTTCTAATCAGTTGCTTTGGATAAAAAAAAAAACTTCTTTTGCTAATGAATTAATTGGTTCTTGTAATTTTCAGGCAAAAGAGATTCAAAAGCGGAGATTTGCTTATTTTCTCTGTATTTAAAAAACCTTTCTGGAATATCTTGTGACAACTGGTTGCTGCGTTTTCAGGGATGAATCAAAAAATGTTGGGAAGCTCTTGTTTATTCTATGAATGGGTGACAGAAGTAACAGGTCTGTGCCTCCACAGTGCATGTGGCTTTTTTTTTTTTTTTTTAAATAGTGGAGGATGCGTTTCTGTCCACAACTGTTGGCTCATCTCTATGGTGACGACTGCAAGGACCAACGTCACAAATCTGGTGCTCCAGAGGTAAAAGTGAGGTCAGATCTGGTTAGTGGTGGTGTCGGGCTTCAGGGCCCTCGTCTGAGTCTGGCACTTGGACCATGGATCCTCACTGTGTTAATAGGCAGTGGGCCCAAACCCACAACTGATGGGAGTGTGGATAAAAAAACCTAAGGCAGGGACAGGAGAGAAACCCCTGGGGAGGCGTTCATTGTGGCTTTCATGCTTTGACACTGATCTGATCCATGGGATAATGGGCTCATAGTGGAGATAGGGGGGGTGACTATAGGCTTACACCACCCCACTGCAGAAGCACGCTAAAAACAAAGAGTAGATAAATAAATGTACCTCCGCCCACATCAGCTTGTCCAGATGTTTTCTCAGACTCTTCACCTGAGGGCTCTGGACTGAGTCTCATCGCTGAGAACATGCCAGGCTACACTATGTAATGGTTTATGTATTTGTGCAACAGTGACTTTATCTACAGAACACTAACAAAAAGAAACAAAAATACAGAAGGTTGGTTGGGCCAGAGCTGGACGATACCGACCCAGCCCTGGATTAATGGGAATTGTTAGGCAAGCTCAGCCGTTTGCGTACGGTCTGATCGCCACCACCCAAGACACATGAGCCAAAGAGGAAATCTTCAAATAGAGGAAATTAGCAGTAATTGCTCCCTCAAAATGCCCCCTTTTAAAAAAAGCTGCTTTTGGTAACCCAGTAAGCAGCCAAGAAGCTAAAAAGCCAGAGAAGAGAGATCTGCTTCCGAGATAGGCAGCGACAGAGGTGCCAAAAAGCTAAAAATACCAGGAAGGGAGGAATGGTGTGACGATGAGATGCAGAGGAAGTGTTTGTGTCACTCACGTGAGGCTGGACGTCCAATAGGCACACTTTGTTCTTGGAGAGGACGGAGCGTATTGAGTCCAAGCTAGTCCCATAATAATTGCCTTTGTATTCGCCGTATTCGACGAACCTGAGAGGTGAGATGGAAAAAGATTGGGAAAAGAGAAGTGTTGTTGAGCAAGCAGCCTTTTTGATCATTTTGTTAATCTCTAATGCACATTAAAATCCCTTGGGTGTGACATTATAATCCTGTCCTAATCTTGTCGACTGTGTCAGCACACTCCTGAGAATCCTTTTCGAAATAATGATACAAAAAAAACCTACAAATCCACAGAGACAGGCGGATTACTCTCTCAGCCGCAGACAGATCAGAAGATAGCATTCTCGAGCAAAACTTAAAAACCAGACACTTTGGCTGAGCGTGTTTTTTATATAATCTCCCATGCTACCCTCTCAATCAGTAACACCTGTTTGTTCCAGAGAGACCACAAAGCCCCCTCAATCCACCGGGACTTCAGCGACTGCATGGGTGCAGGCAATCAAACTCTTTTCCACCAGATAATCCTCCCCCTTTCACACCAATCAGATGTCATGAAAGAAAAAAAGAGGAAGGGTGTATTTTTAGCTGAAAACAAGGAGGAAAAAAGGCAGCGAGCAGAGTAACGACGTGGAAAGAATTCTGAAGCTAATAGGACGGCGTGGTATGCTCGCAGTCTGCTCATGACGAGTGTCGGACAGAATGAGTTCCACAATGTGACCAGTGCCATGTAAAAAGAAAGTTTTATGGTAATTCCCCCATGTAAGAAGCTTTAGCTCAGCTTCTTCTCGTTTTTATTTTAAAGGCAAAGCCTCAATCTCAGCAAACCTCATTTTCCGTTATGGGAAATTCATTTAAGAGCTTACAGTAGCCCGTGTTTAAAAACTCACACCTTGCAGCCTTCTGCGCTTCCTGGCGTCAGAGGAGAAGGTATATAGATTACAACAGAGCTTGCCAGTTTGGGTTTGGATACGCTGAGAGTATGGATTGCTGCCATTTTGACAGAGAACAAGGCTTCCCTTGGGAAAGTTGTTCGAGCTAAACACACGTTGTTGTGGCCCAAATTCGGAGGCCTTTTATTTCTGCACACAGCGCATTGTTTCTGCTGCATGCAATGAGGCATAACACAAACAAGTTCATCTCACCCCTGCTCTACACTGCTGCCTTGTAATTTCAGCGTGGAGTATCCCACGCATCCACCCCACATCACAGCCTTGTCACTCACCCCTCCGACTCCCTGAAAAACATTGCATGCCTCGACCTACACCGCAACATGGCCTAAATATACAGCCCCCCATCCCTTCTTCTCTCTGCATGCTCTGACACTCAATATGCACTCAGCAGCATGTCATATTTAGTGTGTGTGTGTGTGTGTGTGTTTGCGTGCATAGCTGTTTTGCATGCACACCCTGCAGTTTGTATTTTTTGTGCCCTCCGGCTCGTGTGACACCAGCAGAAAGGCATCAATCATTCTTATGACTATTACAACTTGCATTTCAATTTGTGGGCCACAAATGTCAAGGCGGGCCGCCATGTGGCTGCACAGAGAGAGAGAGCGCCTGAAGAAAAGAGGAGGCTGACCCAGGAGACCTTGGGGCCAGCGTCTGGAGATCTGTTACCGACACAGGGCTGGGCCCTGTCAACACCAGCTCACACTCGGCTGCAGAGACACACAGACGACAGCGGGAAGGATGTGTTTGGACAGTGGCAGTGAGTACTGGACCAGTCGGGCTGCTGACTTCACTGCGGCACTGCCTCAAGTGGTTCCGAGCACAGAGGGAGGAGTGGGTATGTGATGGTGATCTGTTGTTTTCATTAGGGTGAGGGGTCTCAAATATCTTGGGCACGTAATACACTAGAATGGCACTCAGAGGAGCGTATACCTCTGCCAAGGCCCACATTTAAAGCAGCTTGATCTGGATTTTTATTCGGATGTCCACCAAATTACACACACTCAGATATCAGTCCCCTAGACATGCCTGTTTTTTATCATCAAGATCCACGAATTATATCCTGGAAAATGTATACTAATGTTAAAAAAATGACGCTCAAGAAATAGATTCAAAAAAAATCCTGGATCTGCCCCTTTAAGTGAATCTGCTCCAAAATTTGAATGAACCATTTATCATTCATACGTTCATTTTTGTCACTATTTTCTGACCTTACAATTCATCAATAAATCAGAAAATAAAAAAACATTTTTATTCAACTGACTGAAAAAGCTGAGCTGGTGTAGAGATCAACCCCCTGTTCATGGCATCAGGAATAATAACATTTACATACAATGTTTCGTTCTTGAAAAAAGTTAAACTTTAAATCTCGACTTTATTCTTAAAACATCCTGGCATTATTTTCCTCGTTAAAAGACAAAAGAGTAGAGTTGCTAAAAATAGATTTAAATAGATTTTGAAGATATTCTCTTTTTCCCCCTCAAAATTTAAACTTTACAATTAATTATTAGGAAATATCTGCAATTAAAATGACAAAATTCCTCCAGTTGTTAAGAAAAACCTTTTGCCATGTGATTTCTGTCTTTTATTGACTCCTTTCTTAAAACACATATGTTAATATATGACTTTAGCTTAAACTTTAGCAGGATTTCAACCTGCAACAAATCAACTCATTACACTTAGAAAAATAAAACTAGAATTACTGCCTCACAGTTCTTTTCCTCCGCTAACCAGTTGAGCTGCAGGAAATACAGTCACAATCGCCCCTTGTGTTCCTGAGTTATGCCGTTTCGTAATCCGAAAACATAATGCCTCTGGCCACAGCCGTCGCCGGCGTGGAGGCGAACATATTGTGAAACAAGATCATTTGTTTTGAAAAGAGGCAGAAATGATGTAATCTTAAATTAAATTACGTATTATTTTTCCTCTTAATTGAAATGATGATACTTGGTAAAATGCTTGGTATGTGCAATGAGGGTAACTACAGCACATGGAGGAAGACATTTTTGACCTTATTTTGTTTGTATGATTGTTTAAACTTTGCGGTGAGAGCCCGTCCTAAAGGTGAAATGTGTTATTCACAAAGGGCACCACATGAAGATTTTAAAAATTGTAAATATTGACCTCATTAGTGTCTGTCCACTGGATCTACTGTATAACCTCTTTGTACAGTCACAGTTTTTCCTTTTACTTGTACCAGACCCGGTTGTGCCTACTTGTTGTTCTGTATGTCCGTCTCGAAAAGACTTTTGGAGATGAAGTGGTACTCCACGCCGTCGCTCTCCTGGTTCCTCTTGGCCCGACTCGTGTCTGAGAGAGGAGAAGAGGAAGAGTGATTACCTCAAACCCAGACTGTGTGACTCACTCCTGAGGCAGAAACCATCTAAACTCAGCCCCTTATTAACATCCCTGGAAGTCTGAAACACAGCGTGCTGGGCCATGCCAACCCTTGTATATATTATTGTGTAATAGCACTATAAAATACATAACCTGTGTAGCGCTGCAGCACCAAACTCAGACACTTAACTGACATTCAGCTGAGGTTTACTGTGTCTTATTAAATTTGTCTCTTGTAATGTGGCTGCAGCGCCTGTAGGAACAGAAAGTGTGGCATTAGCCGACAGTGTTAGCCACTGTAAGGTAATTGAGTTTGGGCGCGCTCATTAACATCAAGTCTCTACATTTACTTGGCCATAAACCATAAAGCCGTGCTGTAAAATGGGCGGCTGCGTCGGCACGTGTAGAGAACGTGAGCCGGCCGAGCTGGTGGTTTTGTGAGGGTCGAGAGGTCGACTCACACTCGTGCTTGGTTCAGGGGCACTTCACGAGGTCAAAGGGGAGAGGTGAGCCCCCATCTGACACTGTGACCACTTCCAAAACAAACTATTAAACTTTTATCACCTGCAACCAAAACCGCCAAGTTCTGCATTTCTTTTCGTCAGCATGTGTCGCGGCTGTGCCCCTCGCGATGGAGCGGTGCCTCCGTTTTATAAGGTCCAGACCAATCTACAGAGTTCATGGTAAACCAGTTGTGTGATTGATTTTATGTGTCACTTGCTGGAGGAGGAGGAAAGACGGCAATAAATCCAAGAATGGTGGAGAAGACGCTGAAGAAGATCAATGACTTTCTGTCCTCAGCCCCAGACAACAGTAGGAAAAAGACCAGGCGGGGGCCAGACAGGACTTTTCATAAGATAACATATACTTAAACAACCCCATTCAGAAACGTGTAAGACACATTGCCAAACAGCCCCTCGATAGTTAGACCAACACCATCCACCATGCACTATTTTGGCATCTGCTTTGTGGCACAGAAAATAATTACAGTGCAACAAAAGAATGTGCATCCGTTCATTCTCAAATCATGGAAAATATCAGTAACCTTGGACTGGAATTGAAATGTTTAACCCCCCTACTCTAATGGCTTATTGCAATGCTCCTTGTGTTTCTAAGACGGCTGGTTTACATTTGACAGCAACAAGTAGAGAGAGGGAGAGAGAGAAACCCAAGGTTTAACCGGGGCCACAAGCCGGTGGTCTCCCCAGGACCGGTTTTCAAATTAACAAAAAGGGGTAATGCTTTCGGGCTTAATCTGAAACAACAGCAAGTGTTAAACACATCCATGTGTCCATTGGCAGCAATCAAACATTGAGATGAGATACTTTCCGAGTCTCTTTCCTCTCAGTGAGAGCCAGCGCTTGTGCCATACGTCTTCTATACAGGGTCACAATCAGAGTGTCTGGGTTCTATTAAAAACAGCATCACAGGTCACATTTGAGAACAATTAACAGCCTGTGTGGAAAAAAAGGCAGAAACGATGGGATTTTAATACCAGGGACATTTCAAGTGTCAGACTTCCACTGGGACACATCCATTATGCCACACGGCATGTAACAAACACGGCAATTAATATTAGCGTACTTCATATTTCTCAAACTCGGTGTCGTGGTCTCGCTCCAAGCTCCAGATGGTAACAACACATTTACTAATGCCGCTGCCCTGGTTAAATGTAGAAGTCGAAAAGATTTATTTGTCCCAACATGCAGGCTTTGGGACATCTCAGAACTGCAAAAACGTCAAAAATGCTGGCAAAGCGCGGAGAGCCAGTCGTTTGCAACGCGGCTGGATGGTGTTCAGAATTATGGCAGGCTGTCTTTCGGTCCGTAAAAGGAGAAAAAAGGGAGGAGGCAGAGGGAGGAGAGAGAGACAGAAAAAGACATAAAGAAAGTGAGAAATAAATTGAGAAAGAAAGGAGAAAGAGTAGCTCAGAGCCAATTCGTGAAGCAGTGGAGTGGCAAGTCTTCAGAGGTAGAAAAATGCCATTTCCTCCATCATTTGGAGCTTGAGAGGCAGACTGTGAAAAGCTGACAATTACACAGGGGGAGAACCATGCGTCCAGGCCTTGAGAGCTGCGGCCGCGCTGCCTGAGATCTGCTCCCCAGTCCACTGCTGCGTGTCTCAGACAGAACGGCCATCGCTCAAACAACACAAGCACTGTCACACACTGTGAAAACTTCACTGGAACCAGTGAGCTAAACATCCTTTCACCTAAAGTGATTATTTTGATTTGTTGCTAAAAACTCACAGGGTGCACCGGGTCGCTGTGTAGTCGGAATTTGATCTGGCATCTTGTGCGCTTACATTTCTCTGTGAATGTGTTTCCAATGTGTTTGTCTCCGTGGACAGATGTAGAAGAAGCTTCTTGGGTGCAGGGATTCAGAGGATCTGAGCCGGAGGTGAATGATCCACATGAGACAGCTGCGGTGTCAGTTACTTAATATTCACAGGGGGCTCACAAACAGAAAAAGATCCTGCATACTTTACTTTAAATAAATAAAAATATTGTTCTATCTTTGCTTCTTTAATGGTTATTTTATGACAATAAATGTTGCAGTTACATTATTTTATACAGTGGGCTCAAATACAGCCACAAGGCTTTGTTTTCCACTTGAAAGTAATGGCTAAGTCTAAAATTTAGAGATCATGAAACCAGATCCTGAATAATAAGAAAAATAGTCTTCTTTTTTCTCTTTTGTCTTCCTCCTCATAATATTGTAAGAATAAAGTTGTAATATTACAGTAATAAAGTCATAAGAAACTAAAACATGTCGAAAAGTTGTAATATTACAACTTTATTCTCCCAATCTCATACCTTTTCAATTTACGGTTAAGTATAAAATTGGGGAAAAGAGAGAACAGAAAGAGCAAATTAAGATAATGAATAATATTAATAATAATGATTCTCTGACTGACTTTAAAGTACTATTTCAATGCTTTACTTTATAAAAAAGTAGCCCTACTAAACACCTTGAAGGATATTTGAGTCTCAGGATATAACACTTAACTGAATGAGCACTTGCACACAGTGACTCTGCCTCCACATTTGTTTTCATTGGCAACTTTAGGTTTTTTGGGGCTAATTTCACAGTTCACAGTTGTTTTCTAACGTCTCACAGTCCATCTGCCTGACTTATAAACCGGTGTGCACCATGTGGAGAAGGCCAAACGCTGTCTATTTGCCAGTAAATAGCACATCTAAAACTGTGGTCTGGTAAAGAACTTATGGGGGAAACAATGTATAAAACACACACACACACACACACACACACAGGACAAACACGTACACACAGATAAGAAAGGAGAAATAACCCGAGAGGAAAGATGGAAGACAAATGGAATCTACTGGAAGATGCTCAGCCGACGCTGGACTTGACCAGACACAGACAGAAGGTTCGACTCCACCTCAGAGACATGAGTGAACTTACGTGGGACGGTCACACTGAAGTGCTGAGGGTCAGAGATTAACAGTTTCCTCTTCAGCTCGTTCAGACCGACACCTGTAGGTCCTACAAGAACACAGAAACACAAGAAAATGACACAAGTCGCGGTCAGAGAGGCACACCGCCATGGAGTGAAAAAAATCATTATAACATATTTATATTTACATGAGTATACATAAAATACACTCAATGCAATCATCAGCTTTTTAATGGAAATCTCATGCATCACAATGAACCTTTTAGGCTGATTGGTGCGATGCAGTATTGCAGTTCTTTACAGCTCAGGGAATCAAAAGACACCTCACTTTAAAACCCAGACTCTCTGTTTTAAATGTGAAGTTTCAAGGCCAAGTCGACAGACAGGACTGAGATGACATCCTTAAGATCATGATGATGATTTAATAGGACGATATGAAACATTTTATAAAATTAATTTGTGTGAAAATGGTTAGTAAAAGATAATAAGAGAGTTCTTACAATACAGCAATACACCTGATTCTTGTCTAACACCATTTCATTATTTTCTTTGTACTTATATATGCAGCTGCAACGTGGATTTCTTTTCTTTTTTCTCTTGAACTCTTCTTTACCTTTCACTTACAGTGACCATGCTTAGTGCACTTGTACACCAGTATGGGTAATTTTCCCCTCTATGAAAGTATAACTCTCTCTGTATTATTGTGGTTTTTTTGTGAGTAATTTGAAATCAATTTACCACAGTGTGAATTTCATATCAAATTATTACACAATCAACCCAGTAAAAGCCTGTGGAGCAAAGAAAATTGATTTAATATGACAAAGCAACAGATATTCTACATTAACAGTCTGTTTTTTAACCAGTTCCTCTCTCGTTGCAGTTTGGCAGAACAATAACCTTTCAATATACTGCAGGTTCACAGTGAAGGTAAAAAGACCTTTTCCGGCAATGTCGGGAGTCGGCTGGATTTCCCATCACATTCCCAGTGGGGGGAACGGAGGCAACGAGTGGGAGAGGAGAAGGAAGGAGAAACTATTGGAGTATTGACTATTGATGCATCTGTGGCTCCACGAGCTGAGCATCCCTCCAGCATTTAACGGAGGCCAACATGTGGAGATGGTAAAGTTCAATCAGACTGAGGAAATAAATTCAATTTTAATATTTAGGAACAGAGACGATTTGGCAGCTTAGCTAAACTGTTTCAACCAAATATCTCATATATATTGTAATTTCATGCAAAATACAGTCCGTAGATGCAGAGGCTATGATGTTTTTTTGATGTAAGAACCTTGTTTACACTGGTTTTGATTTGGTGGAAATGCTTTTACTGCTCTCCCTCCATCTCATTTTCTGCTCTTTGTTTCTGAAAAGTTATCCTCCAGTGTTTTGGTGGATGTTACCAGGCAGCTATAACATCATCCTAATTTAAACTGACTGGCATAAATGCCTTCAACGAACTGGACAAGAAATCAGTTTCGGAGTTACAAGTGCATGGCTCGGTGTTGCAGTGTTTCACCGCCTCTCTGCAGTGTGTGGACAGTTGGAGACAGCGCTTGATCTGGGCTTGAAATTCTTCACATGCCTGGCGTTCTGGGCAGGCACTACAATCGCATCAATCCCTATTGGAAATTCGTTTCTCCAGGCAAATGTGTTTAGCAGGCTGCTCCTCTAAAACAAATGGACAATGAGTTCACTCAGTGATGCAGATTAAGTGGAAAGAGATGAGGAGGGGGGGGGGGCAGAGGTATAGGGATAATTATTTTTTTCAGAAAGACAAGCTCTGTAGAAAGCACACTCCTCTGTGCTCTTTCACAACATTTTATCTGGTGTGAGGATTTTAGAGTGATCCACAGCCTGATAAATAGGTGTGGACAACACAGCTCTGGAGCATAAACTCTGCTTCAAACACACACAAATTCAAAACCCATGCTTTCCCTCTTCTTCTGCACCCAGTAACACATGGATGTGAGTCCTATTGTGCGACTGCTGTAAGTGATAAAAGCTGTTTCCTCAGTGTGCTCACACACACATGCCCTTCTGTGGATTCAAAAGGAGAAAAAAAAAACCCCGACCCTCTGTGGAGCGACGGCACAAGGCATTTTGTGGTTACCGTCTCACATAAACAAGCACATGGCCAAGCAAAGACAGCAATCAATCTTAGCAGGGGAGAGGGACTTTTTCAGTAAGAGAAAAAAAAAAGTCAAGTCAGGAGAACCTGCATGGGGGTTAAGAGCATGGGTGATTTATTAAGATGAGGAAATGGAGTTCATTTTGAATTTGTTTCGGGAGCTCAGGAGGAATGTGGCGGTGCTGTTTGAACATGGCTGTGGACCGATGATGTCGGAGGTACTATAGGTGGCAGAGCATGGTCATAGAGCCACTTTTATGAACCCTATCACAGCAGTGTGGAAGGTCAGCCCAGCAGGCCGTAAACCTCCACACAGGCTTGTTTGCTCAAATCTGACACGATCAGAGTCCAAGATCAGGGAAACGACAGAACCATTTGTACAACTGCCACTGTGCCACTATCTCGTGCCTTAAAACCATTTTCACCGTCTACATCACTCCCTCGCTTGCCACTCATGACATCAATGGCGCATGGCAGCAGAACTTCTGCAGAATACCTCAGACGACGATTAAAGCTTATTCCAGCAACTACCGCCTGCCAAGGGGGGCCAACAGGCCCACCACCAGGTACTTTACAAGCAGTAGCAGTCCTGCTGGTCCTGTTACACCACCTGACCTTAAACACGCCACCTCTTTGTGCATTGTTTGTGTTTAACAATGCCCCAATACAGCTACAGCAACATTATAAATCTGAACACCACAATAAAAAAAAGGCATAACTCACAAAAATTTTTGGACGAGACGCAGCATTAACATTGTTTATGTGTTTTTTTTCTTCCTCCATCTGTCTCTGTCACTGGGCCTCCCTCGGTACTTCTGCTATGCCAGTAAAAGTGTCAGACTTCATTACCGCACTCATTAGAGAAGCTATCGCAAACGTAATAACTTCCAGGCCAAACGTGGAGTGCATCGCATGCAGATTCTGCAGAAAAGCCGGGGCCAGGCCCGACGAGGACCAGCCCTGACCCGGCCTACAACCTCCCAGCCTGCCTCACATCCAGGGTGGGGGATATTACAGTGTTTCGCTGCTACCACATTTAAAGGATGACAGTGGTGCACTGTGGTAACTGCGACTACATTTTAAGCAGGGGAAAGTCTTGATATAGAGTTCCAATTTTATACATTTGGATACCACATAAACATTCACTTACGCATTAGTGTATTTGAAATATGTTAAGGCAAAACCCCAAACTAAAAACTTTCAATTCATCATAATATTCCTGTACTTTTAATGGGTCAAGTTACACAGAAATGTGGAAATCAGCACACCATTTTGTCAGGTTAAATAATCAGATTTCTTTCAAATCCATCAGTGGTTGGGTCGACGAATCTATAAATATGTTTTGATTGGCCGTCTAATTTAAAATGGATGAAAACCCAGATAAGCATCTCGATTTATTTTTGAAACAGATCTCAAACTCTGTGCTCCATTCAAGTGCAGAAGGTGGGCAGCGTTCATTAGTTGGTACTGTGGACCTGTGCGTCCACGTTAATGAAAAACGCCTTTAGGGTAGTAGTGAAAAGTTCCCGGAGAGGGGGGGGGGGTTCGATATAAAAATAATGTCGGGGGTAGAGGGCTGGAGCAGAGCGGAAAAAGTACAAGACTGAGGCCAAGTCAGGCACGGAGGGGTTGTGTCCCGTCTGCAAGTCCTAGAATAATACAGACCTAACTTTTACTCCTCTGGAGAAAAGCGTGAAGCCAGTATGGCTGGTAAAACCTGCCAGCAACACTAGACTAGGAGTCACACACATAGACAAAGATGTCCAGAATTGATGTGCTGTTAACAAAATCACGAGATTTCTGCAGCAGAATTTCTACGTCACGTCCTGCCTGCTGCACCACCTCTCACCTGAATGCTCCAGAGATTCCTGTGTTGTTTAAAATGATCAGAGTACAGGTCTGAAGTTGGGAGGCAGGGTTGTGTGTGTGTTGAAATATCTGGACAATACAACTTGCTTTAATAGCTTGAATAAAAGGTGGACATGTAATTTGAAAATACTTATACAGAGGAAAGAAGTGTCCCTGAGTAACAGGAAAAAAGCAAAAATGCAGCTAGAGAGAAAAAGAGTTGGAAAGAAATGAGTTCTAATAAGAAAAATCAAGAGACTCTGGGGAGAGGAAGAAGGAGAGGGGGAGGCAGGAAAACATAAAGCAGATCCTTCCTTGGCCCTCCGCTTCGTTACGTGTGAAATTGTCCATGGGTTGTCCTCCAAATTATGGAAGTTAATTGAAAAATATTTACTTTCGGATGACAGGTGGGAGAGGTTCGGAATCCTCTGTGTGAGGCTGTGACACACTGGCAGGGAAGTGGGCTCGCTAATTAGCAACATGCCTGATGAAGTCCATGCTCTGTGTGGTGTATTTAAGCGAACCAAGTTAATCAGGCTTTAAAACACCACTCTGCAGAGAGCACGAGACCCTGTTGCCAGTGGTATTCATTTCTAGATTAAACTCTGCAGACAGACAGGCTTCTGAGTTCTCGTTCCTTGAGTGCATCTCTTTTATTTTTTTGATGAATGGAAACAGATTGGAAGGATCACCCTGAAGATTTGGGGAATGTTTTGTTCCGTCCGTGTCCGGGACATTCTTGTCATTTTTTGTTCCACGTAACAAACCTAGAGAGGAAAAGTGCAGGAAATCTTGAAACTCACCGATGGTACAGTTAGAAATATTCAAGACTTTACTGTTGCACCTGGCCGAGCGTATTGTTCCGCCGCTCTCTGGCAATGCTCGTCTTCCAGCTTAAAATACAGAACGAGAAACTGCTAACTTCATTTCAAGACCTTGGCACGTTATAAAGCTCTTTGGAGGGCTCTGTAACACCCGCTCCCTCCAGGCAAGTGTTAACAATTCCATCAGTTCGAAAAATTGAAAGGACGTCGAGAGTGAGGTGCCGTAAATGAAAGTATTAAATGTGACTGATTAATATCAGGCCTGCTCTGTCGATTCCACCGAGTGCTAAAAAGTCTAAAAACTCAGGAGGCCCAGGATGACTGAGTGAGTCGCTGCGTTTGGAAGCTCGTTTCTATTCTGGGGGTCATGGAGGGGCAAGGCCAGGCCACCTGGGGCTCCTGGAGCTGCGAAACTCTGAGTCACACAGTCGATTCTGTGATCTGTATCTGTCACCATGCTGGGAGGTGAGAGTTATTATTAAAATTTATGGCCTCTCCAGCGCCAGGTTTCACAGAAATAGAGCCGCCCTAAACTCAAAAACAAAGTGTGAGGTAAGCCGTTAAGAGTCCCGCTCTCTACTCACCAACTAGGACAACCAGCCTGTGTTTCGCTCCACTCTGCCTGCGGTACGGGGCGACCTCCTCATACGTGGGCACGTCGGCTGTGTCGTATACCTCGCTCTTCTTGCACTCGTACATGGACTTGTTGGTCTTCTTCTTGTCTCTCCTGCTGAGACGAAAACTTCTCCTGAACCCAGCTGGAGGTCGGGATGAAACGACAGAGGAGACGGAGAGAAACACATTAATCTACGATGTGCAGGGGAAAAAAAGAGAAGTTTGTGTCAGTATGTGTGTCAATGAGGGTGTGTGTATGTTCCAATGTTACTGTATGCGCACATAAGCCTGCAGCTGTGCACTTCGATTTATGGTCGTTTCAGCGTCTTGGCAAACACCTCCACACAGCCCGATGTCCAATACCTCATATTGCATTGTGCAGCTCGGTTTTATGACAGCTATCTTTTCTTTAGGCGAAAGAAGTACCGCGCAACATTCCGCCAAACAGTTTCCCTGGATATCGCACTCAAACACTTAATTCACATTTTCCCTGGTGACATGTAATGGAGGTTTTTTTGATTTTGTGCGTACACATATCACTTGGAGACTGGTGGGGTTTAAGGGCTTTAATGTTTGTTTTAAAAAAAACATTGCCGTATGCTCCCATGTCAACTGCAGTACCTTGCTGTTTTAATCATGGTAAGAATGACTCATCTTCGTTGTTTTAGATTGGTCTTGAAAGTCCTGGTCTCTACAGCTCGGGTCATTGTGTAAATCAGTAAAAACTAGATGTTCTTATCATGTAAACGACTGTTACAGAATTTGGAATTACTGCTATTTGGTTGTCAAACTGTCCTGATATTGTTTGCAATCCATTCACATCAGTTTTAGATAGCGATGCATGTATGTGTGTGTCGTTTAGCGTTGTATGGCACGTTTTCCTCATGTTCCTGTGTTTGGGTTGGAATACTTTACAACTGTTGTCGTCTTCAATTGGTTTATGGCGTGTCCTCAGACTGGCCTCACAAAAGTTTCTTAAAATACAGATCCGCCAGCACGCACGCCTAAATCGGATGATCTACGACAGTATCAAAAGGAGGAATTTACCCCTAATTTGAGGAATAAAGTTTCATATTTATGACAGATGTTGGTTGAAACTAAAGTGAGGTAAATCTCCAGAACCCAGGATGTCCATAATATCCTATTTCTGCACATGGTCATGGTTGTTTTCAGCCTCTTCTTTCATTTTTCAATTAATCAGTAATTAATGAACTCAGAACTATGATATAAGATGCCCGAGTGAGATTTAGACAGCATGAAAAATTATGGACTGAGAGGAGAATCAGACTCCTGATACCCACCCCTTTATACTTTCCACAACATTTTCAAACCGCTGTGGAGCTGAGCCGACACGCAGCGAAGAGAGAGAGAGAGAGTCTGCATTCTTCTTCGCTTGTTCTTCCCCAAACAGACCCATAATAAGGGACGGAGCTACTGACTTACAAATGAAACACACTGTAAGTCATTGGAGCAGAAATAATAATGTTTTTGCATGAACTCGTGTATACACATATGAGTGTGTACACATGCCCGGGCACTGACTATAGTGTTACGTTGAACATTTGGGGCAGACTTTGTTCCACTGTGAGCGAATTGTGGCTAACATTGTCTGTGCCATTTTTCTCCTGTGGTTTATCAACTCATTCAACGCCCGCACCCTCGCTACCCCTCCACCACCTCCCTCCCCCCAACCAGGGAGCATTACACTCGCAGTGGAAAGCACACGCTGCTGATTTGCATGTCTCCTGCAAAGACATCAAACAGAAACCAACATCCACGAGGGTTGACATCGTTACAATAAACATGCTGATGATATCCCATTGAAAGCGACCTGTCAATTTCCAAAGTGGTGAGTTATATATTGCAATATAAACTCACTGCTGGTGACTTTGAATAATATTATAAAAATCATTAATTCTGTCTGTCTTGGAGTCTGACAAGCTGCCACCTCATTGGCTTAGGCTAAGGACATGCTCTAAAACTTTCCACAGGGTAGACATGTGTCTTTCAACAATCACTATAAAGGCCTTAATAATTCATCCATCCATCCATCAATCATCTATACCGATTATCCTTTGACGGTTGCAGGGTGAGCTGGACAGCTGACATTGTAGAGGAAGGGTACACCCTGGACAGGTTGCATGTGTATCACCGGGCCAACATACAAAACAAACCATTCATGCAGCCATGCAGCAAATTTAGAGTTTCCAATTAACCAAACCCCAATCTGCATATCTTCAGACTGTGGGAGAAAGCTGGAGTACCTGAAGAAACCCCACGCTGGAAAGGAAGACCCCAGCCGAACCAGGATATCAACCAGGAACCTTCTGTCCGTGAGGCAAGCTAACCACCGCACCACCGTGCCTATCTCAGTAATCTAGTGTTCCTAAATTAGCTAAACCCTCCATGCCAGCTCCATCCAAATAACAGGGAGATAATTCTCCTGCCTCCGTCATAGTCCTGCCCAACGGTAAACAAATAAAAGCCTTGTGCATCAGCGAGCAGCAATGCATCCCTCACCAAACGTCTCCCCCTAACAACCAATCTCTTTGTCAGTACCGATGGAGACTGAATTTGACAGAGGGGATGGAAATTAATTTGATCCAGAATTAAGGGATGATTCATGTCTTGTTCAAATGAAGAAAGTCTGCCTGTTTGTCATGAGAAGCCTTGGAACACCCTCATGTTTGTCACAAGATGATCCAAGCGTAAGGGTTACGAGGAGAAAAGGAACGTATTATATGTGTGGCACTGAGATCCAATACTTCATTTAATGGCTTGACAGGTCAAATCAAATTTGTTGACAATTGTTCTGTTTCGAATTTCCCTGAAATGAGAGCCGAGTAGTGGCAAAGGAACCTTGTGTATCGAGGGATATGGAGTTAAAGTCTCATACACACACGCACCTCATAATGGTGTGCACCAGGCCGTGACTGGGCAATTGCCAGGACGGCAACTGAAAACTGGCATGAACCCGTACACACGTGCACACACACACACACACACTTCATCTCAGTCTTAGTCTCTTGAGCACAACCTCTCTCTCTCTCTCTCTCTCTCAAACACACACACACACACACACACACACACACACACACACACACACACACACAGTTCAGAAAAACAGAAACATGAAAAAAGTGCAGGAAAAAAAGATGAGCATATTCAACACAGTGTAAACACAAGCTGTGACTATCCACACATGCAGACACACACACACACACACACACACACACACACACACACACACACACACAATTGCTTGGAAGTCGGCAGCGGTCCTGTGAGCCCATTTTCCAGTGTGATAATATCTTACAGCCACGTAGGAAATTCAGCATGTGCGTAAAGAAAGCACCCAGAGGCCTTTGCAAACTGTGAATACAAACTGCCCACTCGGACACTAATATCCTGTGAATTTCTATGATCCCGCATCTGTAAAAGAAATGGCTACAACTGTAGCACAGTGCAGTAAGACAAATGTTCATAAAAAAAACAAAAACATACAACTCAAGAAGACTCAAGTCCTGCATTTGCCAGTGGAGGTCTGAAAGAGAAGAAGCCTGAGAACAGTTCAAGCATCAGGTCTTCCAGATTCTTCCAGATGTGACGTGTAGGCGATCATCGAGATGACAACATAGAGAAGGATAAAAAATGAGCGCTGTTTTACCTCCAATCAATCTTCATTTTGTGAAGTGTGATGGAGCAGAGAGAAAAAGGCACGCAGTGAAATCACCTGTTGCAAGGCCCCGGTGAAGTGAGGAGCCCTGCCTACAAGAGACCAACTGCATCCCGACTCTCCCAGCGAGGGACGCTTCTCCTTGGGACTAATGGAGAAGACATCTATGGAATTAACCAGGCATGGCAGCTGGGGATTAAGCAGGCATTACACCCTCGGCCCGATGCCACACGCTGCGGTTTAACGCTGCAACACTAAGTCCTGTTCGTGGGTACCAAATGTGGGAAGCATTACTGGCTCCCTCAGCCTGATTATATGTGCCCATTACTAGCTTGGTTGGAAGGGAGTAGGAAGGCTCATGATCGGGAGTTAGAAAACGCTTTCCACACTGTCAGCTAATATTACCCCAACAATGAATAAAAGGAAGAGATGTGTTGCTGCTCATAATAACAAAAATACAAAAGCCTAGGGTAGACAGGACCGCTTGACTTGATTTATTACTAATTGGATGTGCTTGCATAATACAAGGAAGCATGCTAGACTGTCACGGCCAAATATGCCTGGATTTCTGGAGATTTGAGATCACTGTGAACACAGAAGTAGAACAATGCCAATGTGGTTCAGAGCAATGTACTGTAAGACGCCTCCATGGAGAGACAAGAAGTTCTTGAGAAGTGGAGAGGAGAGTAGGAGTAGTTGAGTAGGAGAAGACTAGGGAGAGGAATCAATGAGGATGTGAACTGGGAAAGGGGAGGAATCAGAAAAGGGATCAGGAGAGGCGAAGAAACAGGAGCAAGTGGGAGAGGAATCTGGAGATGATGGGAGGACAGTAAGTGAAAAGAAGGAAGTGGACATATCCAGACAGACATGCGTGTGTCCTTCAAATGCTCCCTCCACACAGCTGCTTAAAGGCATCTGTGGAAAGGATTATGCTACAGTAGTAAAGTGGACTCCATTGCTGATCTGGGGATATTTGTTTGTATAAAGTGTCTTAATGTTTCCGGCAGTGGCGTACATACAGAATACCTATTCCAGCTGGGTTCCGGCCAGCTGATGTACTTCACTTCTCTAGTAGTAAATGCAATCAAAGCTAAAGGTGAGGTTTGCTCGTGTGACATTTGAAATATGTACATGTAGGAGTCCACTGTGGAGAAGTCATTACAGTGTTATCTGGGGAGAACAAATGCAGGGAGTAGTTTCCATCACCATTGCAATGAGCAGTTGGAAAGTGGCACCTAACCCAAGTGTTACAGGCTTATACGGTGAAATAACACTCCAGACCTTTGGCTGCAAGAAGTCCATTTGTGTCAAGTGCTATTTGTTTTTCCCTGTGTCTTATCCCACAGCTCTTTGGGCTCAGGAATGTCTCGTCTTAAAACGATGCCTGATGCCTTATGTGTTGGCAAAAAAAAAAAAAAGAAAACACTTGCACGCACACACATGTACCTCTCCTTCTTCTGGAGTCCTTGAAGCCACTATCAACATGCCAAATGGGGCCATTGGGTGCCAAGAGTAATTAGGCCTAATGCCTGCTTTCCTGTTTGTCTCATCAGCCTGATGTTCAGACAGAGACGATGCTCTACAACAAAGCCACAGTCAATTCCACATCACTTTTCTGACTCTTTGAACAACTGGAATGGATTCTAAAGCTAATAAAAAACACTCCTGTCAAGCCAGTGCATGAACCTGCTTTGATAAATGTTGGATGTCAATTAAAACTCACCAGTCCTAATGTATTAGCCCCTGCATAGCCACAACTATTCAGTTTGGAGCCTGATGAACTCATCTCATTTTTGAAATGGAACGTTCTTTATTTCCGTTTATAACACTTTTCCATTTTTTCCACAACTTGGACATAATTGGATTGTGAGAGGCTGATGGATATCCCAGCTCCTCTTTGTTCAGCTTTAACTAATTTGGAGTTTCTTGCTTGCCCTGCATCCATCCACTGTCTTTCTTTCTGGATGTTCAGAGTTTGACTTTTGGAAATATAAAGTGAAATGTCACTGTATGCATTCATATCTCAGTGCAGATGTATGGATCTTCTGGTTATGTTTTCAGCTGAGTGCACTGAAGGATCATTGGAAAAAAGATCTCTTGTTGGATTTTCCGAACACAAAAATTCACTCTGGGTGTCAAAACTACTCTTTAATGCTTTGGGTGGAAATAAAAATCTTTAAGCACTGCTTTCTAGAAAGAATTGATAAAAAGGCATCATGGGACATAGGTTTCCTCCTCCTCAGTTTGGCTTCATTCTCTAGTCTGCTGGCTCTAAAATCAAGCAACATCTGAGCACAGGAATCTGCTCGCCCCCGAGTAGTGCTCGAGGATCGCTTTTGGCAATGGACCTTACAGACGTTGCATCACTGAGAGAGGCATGAAGGGAAAACAAACCAAAAACTAAGGACAACAACTGTGTACCCCCTCCCACCGCCTCCTCTATTTCCCCATGCAACCTCAGTAGCATTGCAAAAGCATCTGTAAGTTCTAGGATTTCAAACTTTCAGGGACGGGCCAACATTAAATCACACAACCACATCCAACAGGCAGAAAAGCCATGCAGCAAGTACTCTCATAGACAAGATGTTATTATAACTCACAATTTTTTCTCCTCCTCCTCCTGAGGTTCTCCCATTTCAGTTAAACCTCGTTCTGGGCTGCTGGAGTCCAAAAATGCTGCTTACCCACTAGAGTTCTGGATGTTGTTTGGTACCGATGTGGAAGAATAGAGACTGAGGTCATTGACCTAACAGAGGAGGCAGGGTGACAGTAAGGGCAAGCTTGAAGGGGACAGAAAGGAGTGGAAAAAAACTGAGTGGCATTTGGCATAGTTCAGCCTTGGGAAGTGACCCTGACTGAGCTTAGGAGACATGGCTCAAACTTCATATTTATAAACTCATGAGTGCACTGAATATCCTGTGAATTATGTGAGTCTAAATGGTGTGGAGCGCAAGGACAAGTTCACCTCCTGACCTCAACATCTGAATATAGACCGAATGGGAGAGGGGGGGAGTGAGAGAGAGACAGAAAGAGAAACAGAGAGAGAGACAGAAAGAGGGAAACAAAGAGAAAGAACAACGGATACACAACGGAGAGATGAACACACAGGATTTGTGTATGAGCCAGTTAAGATGGCCTGTGGTCCTCCAGAGGGACGATACCTTATGATTTGTCGGGAAAATGACAGTGGTAATAAAAACACGATGGGGAACATTTTCTGTACAAGACAGAGAATTGGAAGCAGCTCTCTGGGAAGGGCTGTCGAACCGAAGCAGGCAATGGTAATTGTCATTAAGTCTGACTGGGACCACATCAACAAGGCCGGCCCTCGGCCGGAGCTCCAGAACAAAGCGTGGAAAACAAGCCGTCCCTCTAACCCAAATGCACCCAGAACCATTCTCAAAGATGTCTTCAGACCCACAGCAGAGGCAGAACAGGATAACTACTACATTCTGTAAATCTGTGACCGGATCTGCCAGTGCACTCATGTTGTCAGTAAAGGGGCAGAAATAGCACCCTGTCGGCTAGTGTTCCACGACAAAATTATGCTCTGTTTTCACATGGGAGTCCAAGTTGAATAAGTTGTACCAAAAACACTGTGGGATATAGAACAACATGTCAAGTACATTATGAAAATAACAATTACTCTGTGTAAAGTGGCACAGAAAATAAAGACTAGTCTATGAAAAAAAAGGGCTGAACAGTCAAGGAAGCATTAAAGGAGAGCACACATGGAAATCTAGCAAAATCACGGGCACTGTCTTTGACTGTGTTTGTGTTGATTCAGGTGCAACATCAGGAAGGCAGAGGACAAAAGGGAAGAAGATAACATCTCTCACCTAGGTGAAATCCGCTACTATTTTCATCGTCCTCTGATGAGAAGAGACAGAAGGGAGAAGCCAGAAGAGAGGCACAAAATAATGTTAAAGAGAAAGTGACAGGTACCTACCCCTTTAACCGCACAATGTCCACAGTCCATAGAATTACACACAGGTTGAGTTAATAAGACATAGGTCCTTTATAGTTTCTGTTGATTATGTCCAGCTTGTCCAGAGTGACAGCCATTGATGTAGTGGTAAAAAAAAGATTAGGGGCTAACTATAAACCTCTTAGCTAATGATTATCGTGACAAATGACTATAATGAAGAAGCAAACATGTTAAATTTCCCCTCAAAATAGAACCATCAGAGAAGATTTAGGGCACCCAAAAATGTGGATAAACCCTATTCTTCAAATCGAAATCTGCAGAATTTGGGATTACATTTCACTACATCACTGGCCATTGCTTTGGATTTTATCTTGGAAGTCTATGAATATTTGATTATTAGGAGTGAGTTGATGAGTCTCCAAACGATGTCCACTTTAATGAAAATGACAAGTAAGTGAAAGATGAAGCTTTGCACAATACAAGAGCCAGTGACCTGCAAACTCTTAACAGTTTTAAGAGGAGAAATTGGAAGTGACATGTGATGTTTCCCTTTAAGATTGATTAATTTTGACATGAGTAGACAGGCCAAATGAAAACAGGAAGGATGGGGAGCAGAGGTGAGCGGTACATCTTTCATTACACACAAAAATTATGGAGGGATACCAGTCTCTGCAAATGATTTTACCGTTTGTGTATTGTAACACTATAAAGCCCTATCCAATAGGAGATGTAAGCAGTACCTTCGATCTCCTCGGCTGTGAGTGCAGTAGAAGCAAGGGATGGAAATGAGTCACAGTTAGAGGGAATACTGTAGTAAATTAAAGTAAGTTGAGGGAAGAGATGAGAGAATAGTAAGAAGAAGGAACCTACCAAACTCTACCGCCACATCATCTTAGAAAAGCAAAACAAAAGACAAGAAGAGATAAGAGTGAACTATTACTCTAAGGTTATGACGTGTCTGTATATTATAAAGTAGGTTAATCTACAGGTTTGTACATCGTATAAAATCACAGCTCTTAATTCTATTTCATTTTGTCATGTTAGTTAAAAAATGCTTAATTTCACACAATTACATCAAACTATATCTTTTCAATTAAAAATGACTATACATTATATATAAAGGAATGGAAAATAAACTCTAGGGTTGATTACTAGTTTCTAGTACCACTACTACTATTATTTTAGCCACGTCTCACAGTATTTAACACAGATTGGAGAGTTTGAACTAAACTCATGTCCATGTGATAACATTGACAAGAGCTTTGGAAAAAGCTTGTAGGAGGACATGAGTTAGTTTTTTTTGCTTCAACTATGATAATCAATTTTCAAACTAAATTAATATTTCTACTGTTTGTGTTTTTATATCCATCGTTACCTAGTGAGACATAGTCAGTGACACATGTCTGTGCTGCATCCAGTGAAACTTCACACAGAGAAAAACATTTTCAGTCAAAAGCTCCAACAGACAACCACAAATATTCATACACTTCTCTACAATTCAGACCCAAACCCAGAAGTGGAAATTTTTGACCTACCATTTTGAAAGGGGAATGTATTTTACAGAGATGCAGTCCATTCAAATTCAAGCAAGCTTTTGAAATGACTCCAGATGTTTAAGAACACCATCCAAACAGCTATAAGACGATTCAAAATGGGAGCCAAGGTATGAACTGTGTGTATGTGTGTGTTTGGTACAAGATGCCTTTAACATTTGGAGGCACTTATAGATGCTTCCTCTGCGTCACAATGTTCCCATTTCGGCCAAACAGGGTTAAATCAAAACATACATAACACCATCGAACACAGTTTGGTGCTTGACTTCTACAACGCTGTGTTCATTTCCCAGAGTGCACTACAGCTCAAAGAGATGTTGCGTCACAGTTGGAGTTAATGGCTAGCCAAAACAGCAGTCAGGACCAATCACTGCAAAGGTTGCTTCATGTTAGAAACGTCCAGCCTGAGAGCGGTGATTGTCTCAAACGTGTGCGCCTTTATCTGACATCTTGTTTCACATGTTAACGTTCACGGCAGTGTTCCTACTGATGTTGCCCTCCTCCTGTTGTAATGTGACATTTTAAGTTGAACCAGCACCTAAACCACAATTTGATTCAGACGAGAAGTAACCGGAGGGGTGGGGGGAGACAGAGGGAAACTTGAAAGAGGAAACAACAAGGACAATATGACGATGATAAAGCTATCTAAAATCCTTCCAAGTGCTGCCCTTATTTCAATCGGAAGGCTTTCATCTGGTGCCTATCTTCCACAGGAATGATCCACATTGCCCAATGGCCTTGTAACCTTGTACACCAACATTCCTGTTCTAATGAAACACCCTGCGATAACACTGCAGAATGTGGCACGCTGTCTCTGAATTCTTAAATGGTGGAAGTGAAACCTTGTCTTTTGCCCTTCTGAGAGTAGAGTTCACACGCCTGCCCAGAGAAACATTTTGAGAGCACTGAGAATAAGCAGCAGTCATGATGTAAAGTGAGGATGGCCAGGCCTGCAGTGATGGTGGCAGCCAAGCCTGTCATTTACTGAGCGCAGGGAGCCATGGTCGCCCGGATTGTGGCAGCCAACTTTCGCAGACACAGTGCAGTCGACCAGTCTACTACCAGTCAGCAAACCAGCCTTACTGGATGCTTCATGGCAGACCATCTCCCTGGAAAGGGACGCATGCTTAGGGGTATATCACATGTCACCCACATACCAAAGATTCACCGCAGAGGATGACAGAGGGGGTGAGAGAAGGGTAGCTCTGGAAAAAAAAAAAAGGAAAGGATCGATGGCAGAGAAAGATGACTGGATGTAATGTTTGTTTAAGGATAATTCTAGGTCTGATTTTTTTTAGTTTTGGATGTTGTTTTGATGAATTATAATAATTTGGTTTACATCACAGTAATAGTTGAGACCTAGAAACATGATACTATTGCCACTAAGTCTCAAGGAGAAAGAAGTGTGAGTTGTCAAACAATCAGAAACCTTATTTGATTTCTTTGAAAGTAAAACCAAAAGAGACTGGGTACAAATTGTTGGCAGCAATCCCTTATTGCACAACAAACAGTGTTTGCACAACGACAGCAAATATGGTGGATTCAAATGTGATGGATGTTTGGGTAACAACTGCACTCTTCATCTTCAATTTCTCTCTGAAATAAATGTAGCAATTAGTTGGATTTAGCAGTTTGGGACTAGAGTTATCTTGGGTAAATCAGGAATGGTATTGGATGGTCTATTGCATACTATTGGATATAGTTGGCTTTGGAGTATCCAGCAGCAGCCAGTGCTGCACGGCTGCTAGACAATCTCTAAGCTATCTCCTTACACGGCAGGAAGAGACAAAGGAATGACTCCTAGTCAGCACTCTGTAAATGGCCCTGAGTTATGAGCTGATGTCACCCTTCGCAAGCAACCAGCCTTCTCCATGAACAATGTGGACACTGTCACTTTCTTTCTCTTCTGCTCTCTACATTTCACTTGATTTCTTTTAAACAACAGAGACACGAGAGCAGAATGAGATCTTCACTGTCAAACTTTTGGCTTTAAAATGCTCAGCTGATTATTGAAAGTCAGGATAAGGAACAGAATGAACGACAGAAGGGAGCTGGTCTGCATTATAAGGCTGACTATATAGCACCAAATGTTACAAGCATCTTTGCATTGGGAAAGTCACAGTGAACCTAGATGCAAGGAGCTTTAATGTAGTTGCAGCTTTAATATAGTAACAGCTTGATCCATAAATCCTTAAGGGTGGTCTCTGTGGGGTTATCTGGCCCTAACCTTTGAGAATAAAATGGAAATTTTCTCCTGCACCCATTATGCTTTGTAATCCAGTCCTGTGTCTGTAAGTGTTTAAGTCGAAAAAATGTAATGGACGGCTAAATTGAACACAGGGCCAGGTTCAGGGCCACTTAAGACCAATCTTGGGTGCCATTTCGCAATGGTTCAGGCGCTCGCTGTAGAGAGAGGGAGCAAACCTAAGAGGAATAGCCCTATAATGCAAGGAGAGAGCGACGTAGAAAGACCCCAAGGTGAGCGATAAGTGTGTCCACGTGTTTGGCAGACTGCGAACCAAACCAAACAATCAGACAGTGGAGAGTTTTGCATGTCAGACAGAGGAACAGACATGCTGTAAGAAAGCCCAGAGAGCCATCAGGATGTTCAGAAGGAGCAGATGGGGAGGCTGGAGAAGAGCCAGCTAGCAATGGTAGGGAACTGTGGGGTGAAGAGGGGCGAGGTGGGTACACCAGGTCGACCTGTGCAGAGGCAAAATGGTTTATCTAGCCTGCAGCCAATTAATAATTGGCTTTAACAGTGAAACTAATTGCACTTTAAACATCAGTTTCATAACTGAGGAATGCATCCATGAAAGCGGCAAGAGCAACAGTCAGGAAAGGGATTATTTATATCTTGCAAATGTTAGGCGTAAATGGACACGGTTAGGCAATGCTCGCCGTAGCCCCTCGCCAAGACCAATATTGTTCCAGCCGACGGAGCTCCCGGGCTGGAAAGAGAGAGAGAAAGAGCAGGCGAAAGGGACCCCCTCCTCAATCACCACCTCTTTTCTCCACTTGGTAACAGTGGGGTCTCCACGGTATCCTTCAATTAGGTTGTAGTTTATGGCCCCGGGGCCCAGCTGGGCCAGCGTGTATGGGGCCAGGATCCAAACTCTGTCCCCCTCCATCTTTACTCAGCCACTACCTCTGCACGGGCTAACATCTGCTACTGAATGTGACCCCTCGACTCCCTTTCTCTCCATCTATTACTCCCTCAGGCCATCAAAAATCCCTTTTTCACATTTCTGCATCCTCTCTTTTCACATTAGAGTTCACTTTTATCCACTCAACTCTTTACTTCCACTCCAACCAAGCTAATTTTTTTCATTTTGGACACTGGGAAATTAATGAGTGTTTGTCTCTGCAAGAACATAGAGTGAAGCGTTATCATTCCCCCTGTTAATCCTCCAGTCCTGAGAGGGCCTTGTCAAGGGACTTCCTACTACACTTGCATACACAGCTAATCCTTACAGTATGCATGACATTAGCAGTTAAGTATTGCTGTAGCTCAAAAGGAGACTTATATTCCTTTGGTAGGGGCTGCTGCGGACTCTGCTACATTTTACACCTGCCCACTGTGCATTAGGGAGGTGGAGGGGTTTTTCAAGGGGTGGGCTTTACAAATCCCATTACTCATAAGAGGAACTGTGCCATTAAAATGAAATAGTACTGCAACCTCACAGCACTGTCTGTTTAAAACTATTTAGCAGGCTATTTTTGGCCATCCTGCACCATGTATGCCAGTGTGCGGTTGAACATGACCAGGAAATGACAACATCCATAACTCAACCGAGGGTTTGAATGTGAGGTAAAAGAGACTAATGCTAAGTTTAGACATGGTCAGCGTAGCTCTGTCGGTTATTTCAGAGCTACATATTGAAAGAATCACGTTACATTAAAGGCTCACCGCCATGTTGAGGGGAAGCGAGCAGTCAAATGGACATGTCTGCCTCAAAGTGGTAATCTACAATGAAAAATATTGCCAATAAGAACTAGGCTCTGGTTCAATGGGGTCATTGTGAGACCAGAACAGGCCTGTAAAGCCAAGTACAAGTGTTATGTATTTTTCTGAGCGTTCATATGTCTGGGAAAATCAAAATGAAAGGAGGGACACAAACTGCGCGCTGCAGGGGACTGCCTGTGCGCTATTTAGGATGATTATATGACATGATTTGATTATGTGCGATTGACAGTAGGCAGAGGGATAAATGCACAGGGCAAAGTAAGGACAAGATGGAAGGATGGAGTCAGAGAAGAGGTGTCTGCAAATGAAGAATTTAAATGAAGAACATATATGTAACTGAAATGGTATATACGTGGGATAGCTGTTTCTTATTACTCTGGTCTTGAAGCTGCAATAGACAAGCTCTCACATCATGAGCTACAGGAGGAAGCTGTCTCTTCTTTTGGTTCTTTTTAGAAAGTGATGCGAGTAAAACGGCCCACACTCCCTGCAAGACACAGCAGATACTGGCAGCATGGCCTCCTCCTCCAGGCAGGGACAAGAAGTCATGCAGTGATGCACAGCCACAATGCCAGCTGTATGGCCTACGCTGATGACTTCACGCACTGTAGCTCACCATACACAAACCAAATTGTTATTTGGCAGCTGTTTGTAAATAACTAACGTCTTTGTCATTATGAAATTGCATTTCAGGGAATCGCTTACAGAGATTTTCAGTCAGGTGCATCGGAAAGTATTGCATGTGTGGCATACACAGCCGCGGCAACAGGTGGGTGCAGTCTTAAAAAATGGATATGTTACCATTACTTGGATTACTTGGGCCTGAATTTTTTTTCCTCGTCTAAAAAAATTCTGAAGGAAGCACAGTGTTGTGAGTCATTGGGAAGAAGAAATGTGACTGTTCTGGAGTCCGAAGACAGATTACGAGTGTACTTCACACTGATTACAGTCTTAAAAAAACAAGGGCTGCACAGTATTTAGACCTGCAACACATTTGTTGTTGGTGGCTGATGAAAGTGAAGTTGGAAAATAAAAAATTAAAAAGCGTTTCTGTCAATAGAGGAGGTGCTGGCTTCTCCTTTCGAGAGAGTTATGTGAAGAGGAAAGCTGTGTGATATTCCAATTGGCACGTATAATATTTTGAAATGTAATCTATTACAAGTAGCACTATAAACCTAAAGCGGTGGCCTTGGTCTTTTTAAACTTGACTGCAGTGTTCACTCAAACCTTACATGAAACCCTCTACTCGTTTGGTATTGTCCTCTATTGGAAATCAGGCAGCCTGATTCAAAGCTATGCTTTCTGCAGTTTTTCTACAAGACGTCTCACGCTTGCCCATTTACCGAAAACACGAAGGCACAAGCCACACAACAAAAACAAAATCACAACACAAGTGACAACAGATGTAGATTAAAACAAACAAAGTTACTTACTTAGGTCAAGTCAGCTGTTGTTTGTGAAAACCCGGTCAAGCCAGACCACCATTTAAAATCTGATGCTTGGAGCAAATAAGAACACACCTGTGCCGCAAGCCTCAAATTTTCACTTGACCACAGTAAGAACCTCATTTCATTGTCAACACCCACTGAAGCTGAATGCCATTGTGGTTGTGTAACCATTGTGTGGCTTTTCTAGTTGTGTTGTGGCTTTTGCATTTGTGTTTACCATTAATGCACGTGTGTGAGATGGATAGGCCACCATGCTTTTTCTGTCCTTTTACTGTGGTGATATCGACTGTAGTGGATTGAGAGGTTTTCTCACACCACTACAATGAACCTATTTACTATACTTAAACCTAAAGCCAGGAACTGTAGGCCATCACTAATCGTTTCTGCTGCTGCCCCTTTCTTGTGTAACATGGTTTATGTCTCCTGTCTTCATTATGAGGCAATCAACCATCTTTGATTTATAAGGGTAATTTAGCTATAATCCCTCCATTTCCTGATCTCCTACATCCAGGCTTGTTATAACACATTTCTGTTAAGTACTCCAGCTGATGCGTTCTCCCTAACTTTGCTCTCCTAAAGAGAGTTAGGGTTACTATAAAGGCTCGCATGTTAAGGTACATTAATGTGCTCCACAAGTGTAGCACCTCTATCACATCTGTAAGTCTATTAACAGATCATTAAGCTGTCATTAGGCTAGCTGAGATGTGAGGAGGTGAGCTGGATAGGTAGGGTGCCTGGTGTTTTGGCTGGAAGGCGTAAAGGGTTCAAAAGGTTTTCCAGTGTGCAAACCTCTTCCTTCTTTGCATTAAAGCTCCTGCATGACTTAAATCACATCAAGAAATGGCAGGGCAGAGAGGGACAGAGGAAGGAAAGTCTGGCGAGAGACTGCAAGAGAGAAACACGGAGCAGACGGGAAAATAAGAAGGAGGGTAAATCCAGACACAGCACTTCCTCTGATGACAGGCGTGAAGCACTGGAGCTACACAGTGGGCTTCAGCAGTGGCGAGTTCTGATGTACACACTTTGTTAGGATGCTTTCAGATATGCACTGAGCTCGAATGATCTCCTGAAATTATGCAGAGGTCCTGCCTGTGAGAACGTTAGTGTCAGAGTCAGTTGCTGCGGACATTCTTCATGTGTGAAAGGAAAACTCTGGAGAAGGTTTGGACCCCATTGTGCGGACATTTTCAGGAGTTCATGTCTGAAAACAGCTTTAGTCACTATCCCTTACTCCCTTGCATTATCTTTCTTGAGCCCCCCACCAGCTGCAGTGCACGGATGTTTTCCTGTGTTCTGGTTTGCGGGGGCCTTACAGCAGACAATATATGCTTACATGATCGTCTGCTCGAGGTCCTCTGGAATGGGAGAGTAGCAACAGGTCGTCGCAGTGCAAACCTCCTGGAAGAAGAGAGAGGAGAATTAAGAAAAGAGGAAAAAAAAAGAGAGGCCAAATAAAACCATCAGTTTTAAGGGCTACGTTGGGAATAATAAACACTACAGAGAATCTACTCGTCTGTAGCCACCAGGTTCATTCTTTCAGGTGAAACGAGTGAAAGCAAAGATGGGAGATGGGAAGCTGAAATAAAAACACTTGCTGTTGACGAAAGATAAATCTCAATGTTTGTGAAATTCTCTCTTTCTCTTCTTTTTCCTCCCTTCATCTTAACATGTGTTCATTTCCTTTTTTTTTTTTCCACCTCGGGTGCTTTTCGACGATGCCAAGAAACTGCCCCAGCCTCCTGAGCTCTGTGTTGCACATCAAGTGCGACCGTCCGAGCGCACACTGATGTGCGATTTTCCATCCACTTGCTGTCCAAAGTGGATCGGTACCAGCACTATCATTTTCTGTCATTACTCATTTCGGGCCAGACTTTGTGCGGAAATCCAGACTATTTTGGCAGTGTGAAGAAAGGAAAAAAAAGAGTAAAAGAGGGATAAAAACTTATATGACTGTGACAGGAGTAGAGACAGTTGAGCCAGCCTTGTTAAGATGCAACAGCAGACAGAAGAGGTTGGTCTAGTAGGGTTGTTTCTTACCTCTCCTGGAACTGTTTGGACGGGATTAAGCCAGCACGAGGGTTAGCGTCACCCTCGAGTTTCGCCTGCCACCACGTTGCATCATCTTGGCTCATGATCTGAAGGATAGAGCCCTTCTTGAAGGCGAGTCCAGCCTCTTTACATGGGATGGCGTTGTCATCCTTAGGGTCGTAGTCAAAGAGTGCCTTCAGAAACACCTGGACATGCAGCAGAGGAGGGGGACAGAGGAAAACAAAGAGGGGGATTGAGGGCACAAAGGGAAAAAGCAACTTTTTCGCCGTAACTTACTTTTCCCTCCATTTCATGGACTGTGAACTCCAAATCAACAATGCAAACACAGAAGGTGCTTCACCAACACTCAGGTTGGTTCGTCTAGAAAGGTCACAGCAATCAGAGCTTGTAACCTTCAACTGCCGGCCTAGTGAGTCTCTCCATATTGTTCCATCAACACTTAGAATGGACTAATCCCTGCCACTGTTTTCCAAGTGTGGTGAGATTTAACATATCCTGAGTCAGAGCCTCCAGTTGGATGGGCTCTTTTTCACCCTCTGAATTTCTCTAATTCTAAACACAAGCTAATATCAGTAATCTTTCCACGCCAGTGACCGAACCAATACAGAACGACTGGTTGTGTTCTTTCTTTAAGGAGCTGGTCTCATTTGCTTTGGCAGTGCGGGTGGGGCACACTGCACAACACAAAGGAAGCTGGATCTAAAAGTGGAAAATCTGCAGCATCTTTTCCTGTTGAGAGACAACCTGGAGCACCTTGCTTCATCTTCAGTCCAAATTGAGTTCTGTCATAATGAGTTGTCACAACTAAGATAACCTCAGTGCATGTGGAAAGGGAAAAAAAAACGAGGGGGAAGGAAAGTGTGAGAGAAAGAAAAATGCTGTAGAATGAATGAGCGTTAGATTAAAATTTTTCCAAGTCCTCTTGATTTAACGGGTGCTTTGTGCCATGTAGTGAAAATATGTTTTAGACAGAGATGTTTTGTTTGGGCCACAATGGCTGCTTTGTCCACTAAACAGCTGAAAATATACATCTACTTAAATCTGCTACTTCTCTTCTCTTGGCTCAGTTTTTTGGCCTGAATGAATTCAGCCAATTATCTGCCCTGTGATGCCTCCACGCTACCTGACGTTAAGTGCACTAGCTATTCTCAGTGTTTGGCACTGGCAGACTATTTTTCAGATGTGTTCCTTAAGGAGCCAGACAGTTTTAACCATTACATGATGACAAAGGATGTAAGTGGCGTACCCTCCTCAGAGCCTTTGTTACACATGCAGGGTGGGCTGCCCTGTGAACGATGATAGACTGCCTTTGACTTCGAAGCTTAGAACCGGGGGAGTGGATCCAGCTTCTGTCTTCTCCTGATAGATGAGCTTGTGAGAAATGGTGTATCAACACCCCAGTGGGTGAGAATGATGGTACGCTGGTTAAAGTGGCAGTTAAGCCAGCTCTTAAAAAGGGATAGCTACAAAGTACCGTCTACTGGTGCAAAGAAAATGATTAATTGGTGCAGATCCACATTTAAAAGTGGTTTCATTAGGGTACGGTTGTGCCTTGGCAGAAATAGGCATTCTACTACGTGCAACCGCATCCCAGAAAAAAAAAAGCAACACTGCTAATGTCCACAGTTATTTCACAGTTTATCTCTATAGTCCATGCACCACAGTTCATTGTGCTGATCACTGTTTGTGGCTGTTTGATGTTCATTCATGTCCCCTATTCTATCCCTGTCAAATGCCTTTGCTGCATCTGATAAAGTCTTGCAGTCTGGCTCTGAATCACCACCTTGGTCAATCAGTGCATGTGGGAAAAATCTGTTGTATTCGTCAATGTAAGGTATTGCCAAGTGTATTATTCTCTTAATGGTACTAAAACTCAGGTCGTGTTTCCGCACTGGTGTCAAAACATTTTAATAATGTACACAATTCCTAAAAGGGCTTGGTTACTTTATTTTTCCTTCTCTTTTTCCTTCTCACCACTGTAGAGCACAGCTCCTCTCTTTCCTTGTACATATATCATTTCCTCACTGTGGCTCAAAAACAATGCTCTGCATCCAAAAAGGTATAACACTGGATCTGAGAAGTTCCCTAATTTTTATTTTTTTAAGTAAATAAGTGAAACCAAAGCAACTTAACGATAAATCCAGGACAGAACCTACCTTTGGCTCCTTGGTTGGCGGCTCGTCCTTCACAGCGGGAACAACTTTGAAGGTAATGGCTCCTTTGGACTGGGCCTGAATGTTTCGAACGACAAGACAGATACACCAAGTTTGGTCAAGATGGAGGAGGTGGAAACATCAGTCATCTGCCCTTGCAAATATTTTACACCTAATCCAGTAAAAGTCACACAATGGAAAGCACAGTTTGATTCTTCAGCAATAGAAGGTTTACTAGGATTAGATGACTCTGTCTGACAGGGTAGAGTGTGGGGATACAACAGGAGGCCTTTATGTCCAACAGTTAAAGAGACTCTCGTTCCTCTCCAGTTGTCCTTCCTGGCAGAATCCTGGCCCGTGACAGAGCTCATTTTGAGGCCTGCGGCAGAGCCCGCTTGGAGGAACTACTGAGCATCAGTCCCATCCAGGGGACTGTGCGGCTCAATGCATGTGGTCTGGAGGCCAGGAAAGACTTGTAACGAAAGGACAGTGTTTGGTTTTCAGCACAGTGACGGGAGGCACAGGGTCCTAGATAAGTTAGGGGAGGGTTTTGCCAACACAAATAAGGAATGTTAATTTCAGCAGGAAACCTTTGGACAGCGCACACACACACACACACACACACACACACACACACACACACACACACACACACACACACAAACGCTAAAAAACACACAGGGCCTGAATGCAGTCAAGGAAATGAGGCTTACCAGAATACGAATGATTTCCTCTGGTTTCTTGTCATCTACAGGGATTCCATTGACCTCCTTCAGTTCATCTCCAACATGAATCAGTCCTATACCACACAAAAAACACAAAGTCTGCATATCTTCAATCGCTCTGATAATCCACTACTTTCATTTCCTAATATAAGTGAGCTACTGTGTAAAAGTCCAGTGCTTACAAAGCCTGGGGATGTGTACACTACAGCAGATTAATGTTTATCGTCATGGTGGCATTTGAGATTGGAGACGAATCAAAACATTATTGTCGACACATGTGGAAATTTGCCTTTGGCTTCAGTGTGGCAGTGCTGGACACAATGAACACAAAGTCAAACAGAAAACATGTGTACAACATAACAGAGCTTCTCAGTACACTTGCACTATCATTTGTTCGTATTAAAAAGTGAAAAGTTACAATCTATGGACAGACGTGGAAAAATCAGGTGCATGATGATCCATGAATACATTCCTTCTTTGCTGCACACTGGATTTAATTCAGTTGTACTATAAATCACTTTTATACTTGATTCCAGGCTCACATGGCTGAACCCACATTAGAGATAAAATAGTGTTGGAACTGACCGCTTCTGTCGGCTGCCCCTCCTCTCATGATCCGGGCCACGAGGATCGCTCCTGTGTGGTCGTCGCGCATTATTGTTGCTCCCTACAAAAGAAAGAAAAGATGTCAATTCATATTTTGTGTCTAATGATGACAGTCAGAGATATCTGTTTGAAATTCAAGGATTTGAACTGCACACAGGATACTCATTTGTACCAAAATGGCTGATTTAAACTCATAACAAATTTTGTTTTTAGATCTCAAACAGATAACATCTATTTTGTTTTATTAAAGTAACTGTGGAAAAAAACAGTCAGCCAAGTTTACTCATCAAGCTTGGCTTTGAAAATAATTATGTCTGTGTCTTCAGTTTTATACGGAACATGTTGAATATGATAGAAAAGGAAAGACAAGTAACTACTTTTAACCATAGACTGTAAATAAAGATAGACATGTCTCCACTTCCTCCCACTATCCTGAAATGAAGCCAAAATAACCACCTAACATTGCCATCCTGTGCAGTGAGCAGCCTGGAGTCAGTCCAGTAGCGACTGGAGGATGGAGACCCTAATACACAAGCTCGACCAATCATGATGTAGTCTCAGCTGTCAATCATGACATTTCACCCCGTTTTAATTAAAACCAAACTTCCCAGAAAAACGAGGACTGGCACATATATCAGTGTGATAGGGACAACCTAAAATTACAGAAACCATCTTTAATTTATTTGATGTATATCTTGACTTTTAGTTTTGGTCCATGTCATCACTCAACATGGAGGAAATGAGATTTATACACAGCTAATGCTCTGAACCCTCAAGATCTGGATATCCTCTTGAAACAGGGGTGGTATATAAGTGAGATATAATTTTAAATTATAAACCAAAGCAGTAGGAAATCATCCAATATTTTTAAACAGTGATTCACACTTCCATTCTATGAGATCAGTCAGTCCCTGCTGAAGTAGTGGCAGAAGGTATCTTTACAAAGAGAGCTGGTCCAGATGGGCAGGGGAAGGGTCAAACATGTACGAGGCATTACATTTAAAACACACATATAAACACACAGTTGTTAAAGTCTTGGTGCTCAGCCAAAAAGACACATGGAAAAGAGGATAGTGTTTCAACTTCCTTATGTGAAATGACAGTGTTCATCGGTGATGCATTTACCAGAAAACCCAAAATAGATTTTTCAGTTTAAAATAAAAGAATAAACTTAATGGGTGCCAACCTGTGACAGCCGTCCCACAAACACCAGTTAGGCCCCAGCCTGGCTGGGATCCGGGATGTAATAGGAGAACAAACTGAAACTTGAGGTGAGTGTCATCCTCGCTTGGGCCTGACGACTCGAACCAGACAGATGCGTCGTCTAGTCGACACATAGTTAGTCGCGGCTGAAACCCATCCTTCCTCCCTTACCTGGCTGCTATTCCCATCATCCCTGAAGATTGTTTTTATTTCTGTTGCACAAAAAAAAGGGTAGGAGCCTCCCCTCACCCCGGTCACCAGCCGTGGTTTGTTTCAGCTGTCTGATCCGATTGCTGCCTGGGTCGACCAATGAGTGCAACAACATGGCCCTCTGGTTTGTGAGATTTTCCTGTTTGCCTTCCTCTGACAGGCCTGAAGTACTTCTGGCTACTACCATGGATGGGAAGCACAGCAGGAGATATCAAAAGAACCTCCTCAAAGACCAAAGAAACCTCTGGTTTGTGCCACTTCACCAATCTATTAACATGTCATCTCTGTTATTTTCATGACCTTTTCACACCTAATGGTTTTCCTCCTAGATAATGGTTTCCTCAAGGCCTTTGGGGTGGAGGTAGAGAAGGAAAAATGGGGAAAGACATCAGGATAAGACAGTAGTAATGTCTGTAGAGAGTCTAATAGAATAATAGGGGTAATTAAAGCGATGGGAGAGGTTGCAGTAGGAGAGAAATCAGTGGAGCAGGTCAGCAAGAGGGGAAGGCACTTTCAGACCCCTGTGTCAGGGTCACATAAAACCCCAGCAGTGTGACTTAAAGCAGCTGTCTGTGATGCAATGGCCTCCAGACAGACAGAGACGCCTTTTTGTGTGTGTGTGTGTCTGAAAAGGAAGATTGCTGCAGGGAAAGAGACAGAATGTGACAGACAACAGGGCGAGGCGGGGCGTTCGTAGGAAATCTCACAGGAGTATTCAGACATGTGGTCATTACCTTTCTCTCTACTTTTTCTTTCAGGTTCTCCTTCTTAGAGTTGGCTGATGACCAATGGTATGATGGATTTTTTTTTTACTGTCCTCTGGGGTACCTGGTGGATGGTGGCAGTCTAAAGGCTAACCAAACATCAGAGCGGGAGCCTTGGACTCGAAGTCTGTGAGGACAATAGGCTGCAAAAACTCTGCTGCACCACATGCCCATGGCTATCTATGGAATCTGCTCACATATGGTGTGTAGATATAAATTGTGTTTTGACACATATGGCTTAAATCACATGTTGAAACCCTGATGCCATTTAGAAACACCACTTTTATGACTTTTACTGCAAGTGGCAATGGTGATTATAGGGCAGCACATTTAGCAGGAAAACACAAAAAGATGGGGTCGTGAACCCAAATCTATGGGAAGCGAGTAGACCATTTTATTCCCATTCAAACCACAACGCTTTATTTGTTTTATCACCAGTAAAGAAACAAACATGAGCATCAACGGATGCATTTACCAAAGCTTGTTTCCTTTATAAACCTCTCTGACTCCCTCCTACGGTTTGTTTTAAACCGTAATATTTTTTTTTAAATGTCTTTATACTTTGCAATTCTCATCTGACCCACTGCCCTCCAAAGTGAAGGGTCCACATAGGTCAGCCAAGCCAGCAGCAAGCAAGCAAGCAAGCAGGGGGTTTGTTGAGGGAGGGGGAACCTCCCTTCATAATCTGGCCAGCCCCGGCCTGAACTCAGCACTGGTACGGTAGCCAAATGAGCGCTGACTGATAAGAATAGCTGAAGGAGGCCAAAACGCTCCAGTGGCAATATCAGAGAGCCAAAAAGGAGGGTAAGTGGAAGACCAGAGGAGAGTCAGGACACGACAGCCAAGTTGACTCAGAGAGAGGGAGAGACAGCGGGTACAAGAGTTGGGATTTGGGTTGAAAGGTGACAGTGGGTGTATGTGAGAATAAGAGGCAAATACAGTATATGATGTGAGATGGTGACAGAATGTAATGAAACCAGATCATCACCTAGTATATAGCTGGACCACATAGTGTTGTAAAACTGCTGTAAACAACTACTTACAATGGAAAGAAGCTAAATCCTGTATAAAAACGTGCTAAATGTAAATAGATATACCATAATATCATAATAGTCATTATCAAATAGCCTCAAAGTTGCATTCTGCTCAATGTCAGCTGATTTCAACTGTTGTTTCTCCCCTCTGTGTGCTCAGAAATGCCATATTAATGCATGGTTTTCGGTTTCTATTGTCACACTTGGGTGATCAAATATCCAATTGTGACGGAAATGCAGCCCATTAAGACGACATATTCACCATCAGTGACTTCCAAGCTGCTTCCTAGGTGCTGCTCTGCTCTTTGAACATCCTAAATGTGTAACTTCAACCCCTTATATTGACATGTAATATGGTCACTCAGATAGAAAGTTAAAAGCTTATAAACATCACTGATGTCAGCTGCAGGACAGAGAAAATAAGAAAACAAGAATCCCTTTTTTATTTTTACAGGAACTCAGCTCAACAACTTTATTTTTGTTTAAATTACATCTATTAAAACACTATTTGATTTTTTTAAACTTACATTAGAGTTCCAGTCTGTCATGCTTGGCTTTTCACTTCCAAAAATGAATACATTGATACTTTGCTTCAGTAAAGTAAAGTTAATTAGCCCCACTGACTTTTCTTTTTTTCTTTTAAAGGAGAAAGGTTAGTTTATGAAATACCTCATCAGTCATTGCAATATGTTTATGCTGCTTTTCCTTTTAATATACACAAATTAAAACCTAATATATTCACATTTTTCTGTGATTATTCCTGAATTCTGAGGAACCCAATTTTTCCTGTCCCTGATTATTTCAAGTGAGTCACTCTTTTCCTTCCACCTTATTAAATCTACAGTTCACCTTCATTCTCTCTTTCAATCCTCCAGGCGTGCAACAGCCTCTCTTGGAGGCCCGATGAATTCCTAGGAAGCACCGAGAGGCAGTTGGAATGAGGGGGGCAAATCCAGCCTCCTGAACTCAGCACCACCTTCCCCTGTGCCTTGATACCCTGTGGGTACTATCATCAGCATTCAGCCTTGCATGACCACTAATGAGGAGTGCCTGCTCTGTTAAACAAATACATAAACAGTTAGGATAGAACCTAAATAAACTGCACACTGTGTATAGGGAAGCATACATAAGGAAGAATCAAGGGAGGTGAAGACCCTCAAGCACCAAGATGGGCTTCCTGGTGTTGTAGTTAAGCATTAGCACAAGGTTTACAGCCAGCCTTCAACGCCTGCTGGCAGATGGAAGCCATTTCAGACTTTTCCTTTTGCATGGAAACAGTGCGGGAAGTCAGAAGGGGAATATCTACGTCTGTCAAAGCACATACATGCATGAGTGACAGCATGTGTAAGTGTGTTTTTGTGTGCATGCAAGCACGTCTGCGTGTGTGTTTCTATGAGAGCATGGCAATGGGCTTCAACCTGAAGTCAGGCCAAACAGGCCAGAGAGAAACCTCAGAGGACTGGATGATTGATGCCGGACCTGATGAATAGGCTACGCTATATTAGCAATTAGAGACAAGGTGCCACCTAACCATCAAGTGGATCAACCCCATAGCAGTGTGCATACAAGATGGTGCAAGAACTTGTTTTTTAAATGCTGTTCAGGACTCTCTCTTTCTGTTGTCAACCACTGTAGTTTGATTGAAGAAAAAAGATCAAGTCTCTTCACAAAATACCAGCTCAAGGGCAGAATGCACAGAAATGCAGACCAGAGGGGGTTCATCTTGGACCAGGGAGGGCCTACGAGCTGTGGTTAATTAGTCATTAGTAAGACAATCCGAAGCCTCCAGTCCTGACGTGATCAGCTCCATATGCAGCCACCGCTCCTAGCTCTATTCCTCAATTTCTAACACATAAATGTCTTTCATTGTTATTGTTGGGCTGGCCCAAATACAACGGCTCAGTCTCTGCTGTGTGATGAGGAGAGCTGGAGTGACGCTTATCCATATCAAGCCATCAGCCCTCCCAGCGCATGCAGCTGACTGGAGCACACATGCTGAGATGGCAGGCACATTAAGTGTGTGATGACAAATGGCTCACACCTCATACAGTGCGGAATAGAAGAGAGAAAAAGGGACTGAAGTTTGGATCCCCTCCTGCATTGAGAGCGTGCGTTTTTTAGACAGAATGAAATGAAGGCAGGATTAGTGCGGTGAAACTTCAGCAGATAAGCAGAGTAAGACAAGCTGGATGTTGGATGTCTCATCGTGTTAGCTTGGCTATCGGACCGGCCACAAAAAAAGGCTCTGGCAAGCAAAGTCTTTATGGGGCAATTAGAGTGGCCTCTGGGTGATGGACTGGATGGATGGCTGGATGACATGATGGAAGCTGGCTGGCTTGTACTATGGTTGTATGGATGACGAAAGATCTGGCTTGTTGTCCTGGCTCGTTATACATCTCAGGGTCGAGGGCAGACTATGTACAGCCTGTCTACAAAGTGCCCCAGTGGGACAAAGGGATCGTAGAATCTCTTTACCTTCGCAATGGCCACGACTCAAGCTACTCCACTATTCCTACAAGCACGTTGCTCCATTTCAAACACACAGCTCTCGGCCCGTAACAACCACTCAAAACATAGCTCTGTGAACCAGATCGAGCGCCGGGGCATTTGACAAACATTATTTCACCCTCCAAATTGAGAGCGACAAGGGAAAACAAACATAAGCGGCCTGGGCAGAGAGGCCAACGTGTTTTGACATGATGTCACTTAACAGCAAAAGTGTAACGGCGACAATAAACTCCTGCCGACTGCTGTGTTGACTGGTATGTTTAGAGGTATAAATACAAGTGTAGTGGAAACACATGCTGGCAGTCTTCACACCAGATGTCGACCATGGAAAAACCAAATACAAAGTGGGAAAGGGCCTTTTGGACATTAAAATACAATTACCTCCAATCATATCTGGTGTTGGAGTGTGTCATTTCATCTTACCTCACTGTGATGGCATAGAGCCTCCACATATAACACACATGACCGTTCCACGCACCACAGTCCAACATATTTATGAGTTCTTACAGACTTTCTCGTATGCTACAGGCTTCAGTGCTGCTCAGAAAGAGAGAAATCCTGTAATATTAGGACATTCGGTCATGATCAGAAAATCCATTTAGCGTTATGGTCACCTATAAAGATTAATACAGTGCTGTAAAGAATTAGCAGGGGGCCAGATGAAAATCCACATTATTGTTGCAAAGAGGAAGAAAAAAACCGAAAGAAGCCGGCGAGCAGTGAGAGGTACTTGAGGTTTTATGTCAAATGGTTTTTCTAGCTGATGCAACAGAGCTCCTGCTGCATGACCAGTCCCCTTTGGGTGACCCACTGCATGCCTTTCCACCTGTTTTATTAAATCACTTGTGATTGCAACTAATAAAAGCTACCCCTTCCCCTCCCTCTCCTCATTCCTTGCTGGCCTCTCAGACTAAGCCAGGCTCTAGTTTCCCTTTTTTATTTCCTTAACCTCGGTCTTGACCTACCAGTCATAATTAACAAGTATACTGAGAAAAAGGAAAATTGCAGGTCATTATTATGATAATTACGGCAAGCAAGAGGGATTCCAGGAGAGGCTGCCAGGTAGTTTAACGCAAAGGGCCTTTTGACTGGACGGCTTACCTTCATTTGTCTTCCTCCACCCCCTCTTTCCTTTTCCTCTGCTGCCTCTTTAAACCTTAATGTTAGAACAAGTCATTACGCTGTTGCTACGAAAACACACTTAGCAGCCCACCTCAGTACTTCAGACAGGTGCCGGCAAATTTGGGCGTGTGAATATGTGTGTAAGTGTATGACTATCTCACCAAATGTGTGTATTTGTTTCCATGCTGTCCACATGAATCACCATGTAGACTGAGTGGAATCACCGTCTCTTTGCTACAAGCTGGACAGTGCCAGATATTTAGTCATTATGTACTCTGTGTGTGTGTGTGTGTGTGTGTGTGTGTGTGTGTGTGTGTGTGTGTGTGTGTGTGATTCTTGTCTTGCGTGAGCTGTATGAGCGCATACAAAGAGACAGTTGTGTTACAGTCGAGGAGAGGTCTATCTCTGCTCTGGGATTGTTTAGCATTTTCCTCGTCCTTATCCCAAGTAAAGAAAACAGCACTTTCACATGTCACTTTTCATTTCCAAAGTGGGCTGAGAGGCAGGGCCACTGAGGAGCGCCCGGCCCGGCGGGGCAACAATGCCCACATTCAGCCACCGAGCTCTGTGGCTCTCTGAACAGCAAACAGAAAAGAGCAGAGGGGTGTCAGGCAAGTGTGTCCATGTGTATGATTACACATGATGGGAGGAAGACGTTTTATTTAAGAGGGCCATGAGATTAGGATCTGGGAATGCCTCAGATGTGGCTTTGGAAGCTCTACGTGTTTTCACATTCACAACTCAACAGGCTGCAAGGGCGGTGTAACAGCAGCTGGACCTGTTAGTGTTGTACAAGCACACGCAAAAGAACAGAGTCAAGAGCTTTTCCATGTCTACTAAATGCAATCCATAAACATCCTCAATGGATTTCCTATGTAATGTAAATTTCATTATTTGTAATAATAATGTATATACAATTACAAAGGCTTTTATCCATATCACTCGTCCCAATGACACTCACACATTCAGACACATATACTGTTAATTATGCATTGAACTGTAGCGTTGCCACCAAACAATAACTTGTGAATTACTATTACATAATTATTAATCATAGAAGTCCGAGACTGGATATGAATTCTACTATTAACATATTTTCTCAGACTATTTTAAGCATGTGACCTCTATGTGACAGCAGATGAAAGAGGTGTCTTATCAAGTGTCCAAAGCCATAGTCAAGGCTGTTAAATGCATTTACTCACTTGATAACTCAAATCCAATAAAAGGCAGAGAAAATGACATCATCCTCTAAGCTCTTGGCTGTAAGAAGTGCAGCCTAAATGGTCTTTCTATCCCCAGCTTGAAGTTTTGAAGTAACTTTGGCTCCGCAGCTAGAAATAATATGGACATTTCTGAATTTATTCTATTGTGTGTCACTTTGACACACAGTCTACAGCGGGCCTCTAATCCGTTAACTGAACACTTGGGAGGGGATCCTACTCAAGTTCTGAGTTGTGCAAAGTAAACATAATGTGTATGACAAATTCTGGATCGATCCTATCGGGTCAGGTTGTCTATCACACTGCATATACAGACATTCATCTCCATCTGTGTGGGCTATTTTACAAAATACAGTGTAGTGAGAAACAAACTGCTCTTGGTGTTATAAATAGTTTTCATAACTGTTTTTATTCTAAGAAACATGTTGTATTTGTGTTTTCTTTTAATTCATATTCATTGATAATTAAGTCTCAGACATTTTTTTAACTAGAAAAATGGCACTCTGTGGGTAAGTGCATACCTCCACCAAGGCCCAGCACTCTTATGAAGCCACATTTACATTTACAAAATCCATATTTCGCACACATGGACACAATTTCTTTGATCAAGACTCAATTAGTCTCTGAGAAATCGATGAAAAAAACCACCCTGTCTCACATTGTTAAAGAAAGACTGGATCTGGCAACTGATCTAGCACCGCACCAAAGTTGAATGGGTTCTTGTCTGACCTATACCACATCCTTCCACCAAGCTGCGTGGCAATCCGTGTAGGTTTGCGTAATCTTGCATACAATAAATGGATAGAGGTATCTGCAGAGGTATCTGCATCTGCAAAATGTATATCCTTTGGATTCTAGCTTGCACCTGTATATAGCAGATAAAACCACACACACACACATATGCATGCATGCACACACACCCACCCAAGCAGTTGAACCAAGTGCTGGATACACACAAGGGCTAACGGAGCCAGTAAACAAAAGCAGCGCCCTCCATTTGTCTGGATGTTTTCAAACGCAGTGCTCCATCTTCCTTTGCAGCACTCCCAAGATGCTGCAACCTAATCCATCAAGTGGCAGATGAATTGCTTTTAAAGCACATGGGTCTATCTGCAAAACACTAACATGTGTGCTGTCTGCTCTAATCTCATTAACTGCTCCATTAATCCACAGCCAGTGTCATTACTTTCCCCTTGCTCTCTGCATTCTGACGCAAATGGACAAGTCACTTAAAAAAAACTAAAAAAAACACATATATGTAGATGTGTCCTTTAACTTTCTAAATTAAGAACTTACTCAAGCAATAGTGTAAAACTGTAATCATCCTTTAAACCTGTGTTTGCACATATTCATGCCAGCACAGATTTAACACATTATGATGTGGATGGCTTTTGGACTCGGCTGAGGAGGACACTGAGTGCAACTATCCGAATGAATGCATTTGTAAAGGCTTCCAGACAAATGGAATCAGAGCTGCCATGATCCTACCGTCCTAATTGTGTCAGGGAGAAGAGGCGGGGTGTCTGAGAAAAGATGAGAAAAGCATGGCATGTAAAATTGCCAATAGCTCATTCCAGTCACTGCCATCCATGGAAAACCAAGCTGAATCGATCACAAGACTTTCCTGTCTCTTTGCAATTATCAACTCCCTTATTAAGAAAAGAAACTCCACCGACATCAATCATACAGTTGGATCTTTTACAATAATAATGTTGGACATGTCATCTATATTCGTATGTGCAGCGACTACTGCAGCTCTGAAGTCAAACCAGTGCTATTTGTGGGTCTATAATGAGAAGTCCAGCTGATCCGCTAGTATCCAGTGGCTGGGGCGGCTGGGTGGCCGAGCCCAGCGGTGTATGGTTGTCTTGACTGGTGCTAGCTGTTGCCAGTAAGGATGCCGTGTAGGCTGGCACAACAAAGTGGATGGCAGAGACCCTGCAGTCTTGTGTTTCCATGTAGTTACACCCAATGACACCCAGTCATGATAGAGCAGAGAGAAGAAGAGAGGAAGGGGAGCGACAGAGCCCGATATTGGCTCCGTCACATAACTGGCAGTAGCAGTTTTATGGCTGCTAATGATGCCTAACAACTTGAAATGGAAGATTTAAGCGAGGGACGGATGGATGGAGTAATTTTGCACCAAGGCTCAATAGGAATGTGAAAAAAATGAGCACAAAATATTACTGTTCAGAACAACAGGTGTCCACATGGACATGGCAGAGAAGAAGAAAGTGTAACTCTTCACTGAAAAGACAATGAAATGCATTACAATTTAATTGTAATTTCTTTACAACGCAACAAACAATATTCGTTACCAAATATCTAAATGCAAAGACTCACTAGAAAAAGAGACCTGATAGAAAAACCAGATGAATTTACGAGTGGGAGCAAGAGAGAGAAATATGGCGTGTTAGTAGGAGGACATTTGAAGATGAACTGAGTGGGAGAAGTGAATGACGAGTCCTCCGACAGTGATGAGGTCCGGCACCGAATGAGTGACATTGAGCGAGACGACCAATGATGTATAAACCGAACGTGAACACAGTGGGGGCGCATGCGGCGAGTATCTCCAATCCAAGCCTGCTATTTGCATCTGCGTCACAGGGCTTCCAAAACATCCCGATGAGCGGAGCAGAGACGACCACAGCAGGCTTGTCAGTCTTTAATGTTCTCACATCATCGCGATGGTCACCCGGCAGCTGCGGCGTACCCGCCTTTGGACGCCCAAAGTTGTCTTTTGCTGATGAACATATTTTCTGTGTGGGGACTTGGAATTTCCAGAATGCTTTGAGATGACGTAGTGACTCCTCCACTGCTCAGAACTATCAATTAGCCAGTAAGAGACAAATGGTCAACTATGGCAGATTACTACACCAGCACAAAGAAAATGACACATAAGAGAAATTATGACATGAGGTTTCGATAATGACAACTAAAGCTATAACACTATATAACTTTTGAAATTGATATTTTTGCAGGTCATGTTTTAGGGTCTCTGGATCTGAGCTACAAATTCCTGGACATGAATTGTGTAACACCGGTGAATTCTGGCCTCCTTCAACTTTTGTCTGCAATAGTCCTATTAGTCAGTCTAAACTCAGGCCTTTTATCACCAGAGGCATATTTCTTGAGTATATCAAGTACACTGTGCATTTATGCAGCACAGTTATTTAATGTCCCAACACGTTAGCTAATAAATCAGCCCGTTTGGGAAAGCAGCAGGGAGTACAACAGAAAAGGAGGTTGGAGGAAGAAGAAGAAGAAGAAGAAGAGGGAGTTTGTCCTGGAAGATAGTTTTTTACTGTTTCACTGAAATGTGACATGAAGTCACGCTCTGAGAAATGATCGCAATTAATCAGAGCTACTGAATACAAACCACTCGACTAATCACAATTAACTTAATGGTTGAGTCATAAGGAAAGGGGCCTGCGTGCTAACTACAGCCAAATCCCTATATCGCCCAGAACTATAGAATGAGACAAAGGCTGACTGAGAAAAAGACAAACACAAAAGAGCAAAGTAAGGAGAGACGAAGAGGAAATTAGATATCGTATAACCCGTTGTTATGATGTCAAGTTTGAGAATTTCAGGCTGATTAAATTAAATTGCAAGTTAAAAGGGCACATCCAAATCAATTTAGTGTGGCGGTGAATGAGGACCCTGCAAAATTAGAGGGTTTTTTTAGTTAGTTGAATGGCTGTGACTTCACCATGAGCAGCTGTTTCCCTAATGTACAATCTAACTGTTCATTAGCCTCCATTTCCCTCGAAAGATCTACAGGTCGGCAATTTCTTTGGAGGCCACAGTTAAATAGCAGAGCCTTAAAATGAACTGGGGAACAAAAACAGAGTAACTTCACCAGCACAAATGACAAAGTACCATGAGGCTATTTAGTAGGGAACATTAGGGATTGCACATTAAATGTAAAATTTTATATACATTTGGTGCAACAGAGCAAGAACAGTGCTGGAATGCTGAATATTATTTTCATAAAGAAACAATTCTCTTTTTGTGTTAAACTTGAATTAATGAATCAACGATGCAATAACTTACAATTAAGTTTAAGTAGACAACTATAATTAGTCGAAAACACATTTGAGTGAGATCGTGATGAATCGCATTGCACTGCATTGTACTAAGTAAGTAAGCAAGTTTATTTTGCATTGCACTTTTCTCAGATCAAAGTCACAAAGTGCTTCAGATAAATTAAATAAGACCAGGAAGTATTAACAGACAATAAATATATGCCATGAAAAAAGTGAAAAACTTGTAAAAGACAATAAAAAAGCATGGATTCAAACACAGACTGTGTGAATAAATGAGTTTTAGTTGTTTTTCTTGGAAGGCTTCAATAGATACTACAGGCTGTAAATGTATAAGAAGAGTATTTCATAGCTACCAGAGATTCAGTCCTATAGTAAGACATTAGTAGTTGCTTCATTTGTATCTTTCATGTATCAGCTTCTTGGAAAAACATTGAGATGTGTTTCCCATCAGCCTCAGTGATGCACATCCCCGATTCCAAATTACTGTTGAAATATCTCACTTTCTTCCTGAAATTACAACAGAGATTTGTTCCATTCCTACATGACCTACTTGATCAATGCATGCCTTATTCTCTTAGGACATATTAATTCCTCAGTGGAAACATGACAGAGAAGAGTCACAGGCTCTGACGAAACAATGATGGAAGTTAAAAGCACTGTCTTTCCCTGAAGTCTCGAAGCATTTGTCTAAAAAGAGGCCAAGTCTTTCTTTCCTCCGCACTAATTCAAAACTATCACACAGGAAATTTCTTACGTGGCTAACTGCCACAGTAGCAGTTCTTTAGTATCCATTGTTTGCTTCCAGTCACAAACAGAAAAAAACATGCCCTGCAGCAGAAACCCTACAGTTGTTTACACCAAGGTCAGGCCAAAATTATAGCTACAGGAGATTGTGGGCAGCATTCGTGCTCTGTGGGTCCTTTGGGCAGTGGAGAGGGCAGCTATGGTTCCTTCGGATGAAATCACTCCACAGCAATAGGCTGGAAATTCAGGCCCACAACTCAGCTATGTATTATGTTGCTGTGTAGTTCGATTTTGGTTCTCATGTTGCTGAATTAGTTGCAATGAATAAAATGTATTCAATTTAAGGCAACTTATTTTAAGTCAATTTGCTGCTGTCAATCTAAACTAGTAGATGGCTTTGAACCAAAGACTGCCGGTATTACTAATGCTCTGTATTTAATTTAGCACTTTTCTAGTCTTGTTCTGCTTCACAGTGCAGTTTTTTGAATCACCCATTCACACACCTTGTTCTATGAGGGGTAATTAGGGGTTCAGTATCTTGTCCAAGGACACTTCAGCATTCAGATGGAGAAGACTGGAATCAAACCGCTGACCTGAAATTCTAATGATATATTGCATTTGGAGAAAACCATTCGATGACGTTTCTTGAATTTGAGGAGTACTTATAAATCTGACCTTGTGGTGATCCCTAAAAGAACAATGGAGGCACATTGCTTTCTCTATTTAGATACTAACTCAAAACTCTGAACCTATAAACTAAAGCTGAGCAACTATATTACTTGAAAAACACCTATAATACACAGCATCACACATCATAAAGTTGTGTTTCAGTTAAACTCAGAAGCCAAATCACTGAGACAAAAAAGCATCAACTCACGTAATGGAATAACACAAACTAGATGATTAAGCGAACTGGGACGGGTGTAAATCACATTATGGTTTCAGGCAACGTGATCCAACATCAGGCTCGGGAGAGGCCTTAGCAGGAAGCACCCGTGACAATGTGTGTTGTGAGAAAGAGCGAGAATTCCTCAAAGCCACATTATTACGCTTAGCAGCTCCGCAGAACATGCAACAGGCAGCAACCCAAAAATGGCTTAGGTGTGTTCTCCTTTCCCCAGGGTGTGGTGAGAGGAGTGCGCCGGCCTGGAGCCAAGGTGGTGGTCAGGGCGAAAACCACAAAGTGAAAATAGAGGCGGCTGGGGCCAGGGCATGTCCGGCACAGATCGAAGGTGGGCAGGGCCACAGCACAAAACAAAGTGAACCGATGACAGATGGAGGTCTTTCACAGACCATTGAAGACTTGAGCAGTTGCGTTCTTGGTGGGGTTACAGAAGCCCACTCCTAAATGTGCCTTTGTAGCTGACAGGGAATGCATGGTATGGCAGTCATCTAACAAGGCAGACACCCAGGATGTCGAGGGATGTGGTGAAAATGAGAATGCCAGCCAAGATGTCGCTCCTGCACGCTTAGGGCCCTAGGTCTAGACAGAAGCGCACTGACATGAGAGGCATGTTACAATAAGAGAGCAACACTGACCAGGATAGAAAAGGAAGCCGTTCACAGACACCAAGCCTAGACTGGCTGAAAATACTCATGGCCAAGAGCAGGGTAATTGTGGTCAGCTTTGGTGTGCTTACAACTTCAAGGTTGTGGGTTGCATTCCCACAGGCAAGTACCTCAAAAGCAAAAGCATTTATGGTATTGGTTTGACCTGTGGTGTGGATACTGCTTCGACACAAGAGGTTTTAAGAAATCCAGGGATCAGTGAAAGAGATAGATAACATGATTTTAATAATATAAAGATATTCACCGTAAATAATGAGGTGCCCGATGAACAAATTGTTTTGAAGACATTTCAGCTTCAAGTACTTTTATAAATGTACTGAAAATTGATAGTAAATGGCCCTGGCATTCTCTGACTCCATCCAGTAATGTTGCAGCCCATGCTCTGCAACTTAACATCACTTTTAGCAACTAGGGTGCACCAAGGAGTTTTCGTGATTTAACTTCCTGAAACTTGAAACCAGAATGTACAAATCAAATAAATTATTTCTCAATATATTTTCAGACATGAATGTCCAGAAAATTGAGTGCAGACATTATCAGAGTTTGCACATATGAGGAACTCAGCAGGAGACTGTCCAGATCAGATGCATTCATAACAACAGGAAAATGTACATTACATTCAAACAAGGGTGTCTGGGTCGAGCATACTAGAGGCAGGACATGAGATAAATTCTGCTGTGGATATCACGTGCATTTGTTTACAGCACAACACATCTCAAAATCATTGTCTTCTGAAGCTTTAATAGGGGGTTGGCAGGAAAAGCTCCAGGAAATGACTTTAACATTTGCATTCTCACATACAACTCATCCGGAAAGATTTCAGGAAAATGTATTTGCGACAGTACATGTTACTAAAAGCAGCTTATAACAGACAAAGTTACTTACAAGAGGCTCCTTGTTTTTAACCAGTCTGATGATTTTTACTGAATCCTCATCATCGTCGATGTCTTCAGGCAGTGGAGGTAGTTCGGGGTCATAATTCTTCATGGCAACCGTATCGTGGACTTTCAGAAGGCTCTAGAACGAAAAAGAAAAAGGAGAAAGGTGGATTGATGAGAGGAAAGAAACAATAGGCAAGGGTTATCAGTCAAACCATAAAGGTCTTAACTTTACCCTGGTATAATTAGTAAAACAAAGTAGAGCAGTACATGCTATTAGGAGTTCAATCTATCATTTCTTTCTTTGAACAGGAAAGAGAAACTGCAGAGACTGAGGGAGGATGGTTATGAATTGGGGTGTCTCCCTCAAGTCCTGGGTGATGGATTTGGTAGCATTCATGGCCAGTACATGTAACTGCATGCTTTAATTGTTATTAAGCCCAAGTTCCCTCCTCCATACAACCAGCACTCGTCCTGGACTATTGCTAACAAGCTATTGCAAATGGAAGTGTGTGTGGTGGGAGGGGGGGGCAACTTTGGTGACTCTTCTCAGTGCCGATGATTTCCAGAGCAAGGTGATGTTCCGCACCGTTCGGCGGCGAGCTCAAAGTAATGAAGTTCTCAGCCGCCTCAGATATTTCACACGTTCACGAGCAGACATAAAAAAGAGACGGGACACAGACAAGAATGATGCCATTGAGACGTTCATTTCTCAAACTATTTAACGACTCCGTGTCCGGACCAAGATGCAGCTGGACGCGTGCTGCTTTTTCCGTGGTTGAGGGGAGGGGGGGAGGCGAGTGAGAAAAACATCTTCCAACCCATGAGCCAGAAAAAAAAGTAGAGAGAGAGAGAGATGGAGGGAGAGACAGAGAGAGGGATATGGTGAGAAGAGCAGCAGTGTGTTTTATGACATGGGAGCATGCTGCAGTACAGTGTTCAAGATGTTGCTAACTGGGAGCAGATGAGAGGAGGAGACATAACTGGGTCTCTGTGGCTGCTATCCACCGACAGTCAAACTGGGCGACACACACACACACACACACACACACACACACACACACACACACACACACACACACACACACACACACACATTTCGTTTGTCTTGTGTAGTTGTGAGAATTTAGTTCTATTTTTTCCCTTAGTCCTGACTGCAACCTTAAAGGATGATTCTGGTCTTTGCAGGTTGAACCATCTTTAATGTTATCCTCCAATAACAATGTTAAAGGTCACATATGGTAGAAATTGAGATTTCCATGTCACTATTTGATTTTAGTAGGTCTGGGTGCGATATACACTTTTTGAGTATCAACCACAGGAGAAATACACAACGCCATTATTCAGAAACAGTGCCTGTAAACAAGCCAGTCGATAACAATACTTGTGATTTTGTGAAGTCACAATGACCCAACGCCCTCATGCTCCCACCATGGCCCACTGGAATACACTATTCAACCTTGCAGGATTTGGTTTCTCAAATTTGCTACATTTTCATCCCATCTATGCAAGACTGTTATTACCTCTGCTAGTGAGGTTATGTTTTGCCCCTGTTGTTTTGTTTGTCAGCAGGATTACAAATCTACAGATCAGATCTTCATAAAATCTGGTGGTATGATGGGACACAGTCCCTGAAGGAACCAATAGGAATTTAACATGAACCCAAACAAAGGGGCGGATCCTGACATTTCTTTTATCACGCTCTTTAACATCGCCAGATGAGCTTTTTTTTTTTCATTCTCACCATTTTCCTAGGGAATAATTCATTTATCTTGATGAAAAATCTGGCATATTTAGGGCTTAGTGTTTTTTATCCAGCTTTTAAAATTTGTACTCGCTATGATCAATCATTTCATTTTATGAGTTACACAATCAACTATTATTGTGGCCGTGTGTGTGGACTGCAAACTAGTATACTCACAGCATACGGGATGAAACCCAACATTTTATGGAAAAAATTCAACTAACCCTCATTCTAATTTTAACTCTAAACAGAATTCTAACTCTAAACTAATCCAGTAGAGCAATGGAGACCAGACAAATCAATAAAACGATGACTTAAAATCCCAGAAGGACACAAATATAATTCTACATTTTTCTCTTTCTCGTATTTTCTCCCTGAATTTCTCGTGTTTTCATGTTCTCCTTGTCCAAACTCCTCTCAGATGCCATTAATCCTCTCTCTTTTACTTGTTTGGTTCTCCTTCAGTTTTATCTCTCATGGAATTTTCCCAAAATCTTCCCAGCATCAGTATGTGCATTTCTCAGAGGAGGCCTAACAATGTGTTCCTGGCTTTCATCTGCACCATACATAAACACACACTTTGTGTAGTCGTGTATATATAGGGATACTGTCATTATGGTATTGGAATATTCGCTTGGAAGACTGACAATCCCAAACTGTTTGCAGATGAGGATAATAAAAGCAGAGTGAATCTCAAACCAGTGCTCAATATGACAAATAAATGAAGTTCAAGCAAACAGTCTATAAATGAATGGAGAGTTTGCAGTTGAGGTTTTCTAAAAGTTGTCATGAGATCAGTTACGTTACAAACAAAACTGCAAACATCACATGTATATGAGGTTAGGTACATGTGGTGTTGCGGCTCACTTTATGGTATTTGAACGTCTGTCACACCTAATCGGTGTCGCGACATGTGGTCAGCTGGGCGTCCATCAGCCTCTCAGCAGGGTGAGACACCCATGTGGGCCTGGTGCCCTTGAAACACAACTACAATGTCTTTCTTACAATGTGCAACATTAGTCTCGAGATTGTGATTGAAAATGTTAATCAACAATGATTATTATCAGTGATTTTCCATTGTTCCCTGTTCTCCACTGACTGATTCATTGACTGATTGATTTCCACTTGTGCACACAAGTAAAAGTTAATCTCAACCTGAGCTCAACTCTTTTATAGATTAAAAATGTCATTTAAATATCAGAACTGATCTGGATCCTGTTTTTGATTTAATTATTGAACTATTGAAATATTAAAGGTAGAGTTAGTAAGTTGTTTCTGAAACACTTTTTTATCTTATTTGTTGAAAACCTCTTCACATCCCCATAGCCATAACATTAACGATTAGTCAATTTCAATTAAAAGATATTCTGTCTCTCTCTACACATTCCCTCCTCATGCTCACCTCAACCTTTTCTCCACTAAACTGCCAGTTGCTGTTTTATCTGAACTGAATCCATCAGGCTCAGTATTGTGACCCTTGAGAGTCCTCTCACTGATGGCACTTCCTTAAGTCTGGCTATTCTCTCCACCGCCACATTCTATCTCTCTGCCTAACCACCCGTAACAGACCCACAGCTAATACCTTGAAAAAACTTTTTGGGAAGTAGTAATAATATGCTAATAGGTAGCACATGGTACATGCCCTGTCTGGTGACCACTGACATGGGGCTACAGGTAGAAATGTGTTACACAACATAGTATATATGGAAGGTGTGGTGGATTAAATGCCTAATCAAATCTGGAGTCATGTCCTTGTACAGGCCCTGCAGCTGAAGCCTGAAGAGGAAAGGAAGACGAAGGAAAGTGAGACACGGAAAGAGAGATGAAGGCAAGCAAAACCACCCTTGTTTTCCAGGCATCCTGTCCCTTCTCAGTCCATATGTTTGTGTTCATTAGGTATAATAAGGATCCTAGAAAAACAGATCACTGCACTTGACAAAATAAACCTGCCCATACATTCCTGGCACTGGCCCCTCATTAAAGCCCCCGGCCCCTGTCAATGGCCCGCTAATTTTTTAGCTGGCAGTGCAGGATCAGTGCATGGTAACTGCTTTCCCCAGGCGTGAGGGACCCTGTATTGAGCATTCTGTCCTGGAGGCACTGCTGTAGGCCCAGCTGGGAAATGACACTCACGCCCACGTCTCTAAGCCTTGAACCTCAGCACGCACTGTCAAACACATTCTGCAAGCATGCATACACAAACCTACCACCATATAATCTGGCAGGAACAGCCGGCCATCATAATTGGAACTTTCATCACTGTCAATATTAGTCTTGCTGAGGGGGACTAATACGGGCTAAAGTTGTTTTTTCATGTGCAAATTGTAAATGAAAGATTGAGGAGGAAGAGAAAGGAAGAGAAAGAGAGACTGGAGTTTTAAGGAGCCTGATTTATATCCCCACCCTAGAAATGGATCATTTCAACCATAATTAAGAGTGATACAGTTACTATCGCACAGAGACGCCATTCAAAGGCAACAGCCATCTGCTTGTGTTTTACACCACAGGCCTTGTGATTTACACTGGGGCTGGCTGGTACGGTGTCAAGTGCCCTGGAGGACAGATGGAGACAGAAAGAGAGAAATGTTGCAGGGCTTCACTCTTGAAGCCCACGAACGACCTACAGTTTCAGACACATTGACATAGAAATGGCATGAGCCTCCACACTTCAGTGTGGTACAAACAAAGCTCTTCCAAACCGCGATGCTGGAGCCAATCTATTGTCGAACCCCTGTTCCGTCTGAAGGCAGCAGGAAAATTCAGCCTGCTGGTTTAAGGGCCCACATGCTCAAAACCTGGTGATGGAGTCCAGCCAACATGCGAGAGTCGAGGTCATGAAGTTGAGAAAATGTGCAAGTGTGTGAACACGTGCAGATGTCAAATGATAGGCATGATCCCCTCCATCAAATACGGATATACTGAAGCTCACATATCAGAAAACTTTTGTTTAAATATATAACCTTATATATAACCTTATATTTGAAAATGACCATGATGACAGGAAATAATGTAGATGTAGGTTTAGTTCCAAACACTTCACATTAAAGACCTCTTATCAAACACAAAGACGAGAATTTCAGAAGTTTTCGACTCCTGCTGTCTTTAACCAGAGCACTGACTGCTATTTACATTATACCCTTGAGAGTTTTTAACTTGTAGTGCAGCATAGCAGTGCTTTTGGTGAGCAGATTCCTGTCCTCAGTTACTTCTGTGCTTATGACATCTGCCGATGTGAACAGCCAGCAATAGCGGAAGCAGTAGCTGAATATTTTCCATTGTTTCGTGTTGAATTGTTTGGCTGACCTCATTCTGCACTGGAGCTGAGGTTGGCTGACTCGTGTGTGGAGCAATGGTATTGAAAAGAGGAATTAAAAAACAAGTATTGAATGAGGGTCTTCCTTGGTAGATGAAGCTGGAGAGAGGACTCTGTACTAATGCAGAGGTGGTAATGTTGTCTCTGAGCTAAGGAGTCATGTTTACCTTCTAGTAACACAAAAAGCTATGACAGGTTGTTGGAAGTTTTTGTAATATTTATTAATAAAGATGATTTACCATTCAGCAATTTCAAGTGAGGTAATCTGTTTGAATTAGGCTGCTCTAAAGAGCAACTCAATACCAAGTTGAAAGGCTGTATTTTACTGCTCTCTCTACAGTGGTCGATCTAAGATTTTGATAAATAGTTTACAATTTAAAGAAAGGGGCCAAATTATATTACCAACATATTAGTGTTTTTCCGTGTTAGCTCTATAGCTTTGAACAAATTTAAAAAAAAGTTCCTTGTTGAAGCACATGGTGTTCTTCAAAAGGCTTAAAAAATCTAAACAAATTGTCATATTTATTGTTAGTAAGTGACAGGACAAGGGCACTTCAGGGGCCAATCAGATTTCAGCTTGGGCCAGTGCTCCTGAGGCCTCACCCCCGCCTTTCTGGTTACACATGTAACCATAACTCAGTGATGTCGCAGTGTGCTGACACACTATGCAATACATTTAAACATCACTGCGACCCAGTTAAACAAATGGAGGTAAACCGGAGATTTTAAGCTGCTGAATTGCTCTTTAATCTCATTCAGGGTAAACTCAAAGGCTAATTGATGAGCAATGATAAACGGCCACCAGTGCACACAAGAAACAGTTTCACAAGACTTTCACATGCTCAATGGTTTGATAGATGGTCCCTTGTCGTGCCAAATACCTTCACTGTAAGCCTAATAGTAGTAATAAATGCAGCCTCTCTGACACAGGCATGCTTCATTGCGAGTGCAGTGATCGTTTGTCACCATATTTCACTTCAGGCTTGACAGAGACAAAGGTCACAACGTCCCTATATAGCAAGGTGAGAGCAAGACTGTGATAAATATCAAACATTTATCTTCAGGATAGTGTTTATGTGAGTGCATTTGAGTGTACATCCACCGTCATACTGTATATCAATGAGGGACTGTGTTGATAGCTCGACAAATTTGTTTCTTTCGTCAGAAAAACAGTTATATTAGCAGAATTCAAGAAAGTCATCATTACATCACTAGGAAAGACTTTAAGTCTTTTTTGGAACCACTGTTCCTTCTAAAACCTGATGTTGAGACATTTTGGTTTGGAATTATTATACGCTTAAAAAGTGAGTGTATTGTGAAGGGGGACTTGATATTGAGCTGTTGTTTCTGGCAGAGCCCAAATAAGCGTGATGACAGTGCATTATAAAGGAGTTGTCCAGCTCCGCTTCTGTCCCGCCATCATCAAGGCTGCTCTGTCTGGCTGAGACACCCGTGGGGCTTGATGGATGATTAGAGCCATCGTTTGAAAATAAAAACGTGTACATTTATTTTGAAGCTGTCTCCGTCTGGCTAATGAGGCCAGCAGCTACAGCCAAGAGGGGAAGAATTACCCGTCTGTCTTGCTGTTGTATACCTACGTTTGTCCAGACTCACATTATATATGTTGTGAAGACTTCGAAGGAGTTTGAGATGTTGTCATTATTTGCATTTGAATGTTTAAAATGTGGCCAAAAATTGTGACCTTCTCCTTTGACCAAAATCGAACAATTTCATCCCAGTGAACGTTTGTGCTAAATGTGAAGAAACTCCCTCCAGACATTCCTGAGATAATGTGCTCACAAAGCCAATAATGTGTTTTGTGAGGTCACAGTGACCTTGGCCTTTAACTATTAAACTCTAATCAGTTCACTCTGAGCCCAGATGAAAGTGAGAAATTTGAAGAAATTCCCTCAAGATATTACCGAGATAATATGTTCAATAGTATCAGCCCCTGTGTGGAGGCCTGTAAAACATGACCTGGCTCTAACAGTTGTGTCAGTTTGTTTACAGCATGATAATAACATCACTGTGACATTGATGCAACACAGACAGACATCTGCACTCTTGTTGTAATGATATTAGTAAAAATATGATAAAACTTTGTCTTTGACTTATTTTGTGGTATCCAGAACAGCATGATGTTTCTGATGTTTCTTTAAGACATGGTTATGCACCATAAAAAGGAATGTTGTAGTTCTCTTTCACATATAAACAAAAAATCAGACGGTAAAGAAGAGCAGGAGTCAAACTCACCTCAATGTGGAGTTTGGTCAGTAGATTGAGAAGCTCTTTAATTTCTTCATTGGCTGATTTCTCTTCCAGCTCCTCACACACCTAAAGAGGAGAAGACAGATTGGAAGGAAATTAAAAATTCAACAGTCTTCTGAACATATTCGATACAAAACAAACTTCAAATGAGGGCTGATGTATTACTACAGGTGATGAGGTAATCTAATTACTAGCAAATATCAATATTTGCCATGATATGCTAATTATATAGTGCACCAAATAATACATGTACAAAATGCAAACATGTGCCTTTGCAATTCCATTGCATCAGTACCTGTATGGTTTATGGTTATTCGCTGTTATGTGCTTCATGTTTAAAGGTTTTGGCCTACAGTACCAGGGATTACATTATATATAGTATGTTGACATTCTTCCATTTGTTTTATATTATGAGTTTTTCATTCACTGTGAAAAAGAGAGAGAAAGCGATTGCAGAGAGCAAGTTTGACAGATTGATGTGTTACTCCACTATCGTACTGCAGAAGAATGCGTGTTCCTTTATTTTGCCTTTTTGAATTGAATTCAATATAAATCAGTTTTCATACAGCATCAAAACCATGACATAAATTATTTTAAGGCAATTTATAGGACTACAGTCAAGGTCTGATCAGGTTACCTTACAATATTATACAAAAGAAACCCCACAAGGTCCCGCCGTGAGCAAGCTGGGAGAAGAAGACGGTCCTTTTGACAGGCAAAGAGCAGAAACGAACAGACAAGCAGAGCAAAGTAAGTCTGTCGCCGCTGCAGCTCCAGTGTATAGTTTCATAGTCAAGGACCTGCATGTCGCCTATGTGCATATATGCACAGCTATAGATCCGTCTTTACACACACTCACATCTGGAAACAGCTCAGCACAAAAGTTTTGTCATCATAAAATAGGGAAGGTCACCAAAGTGCCAACTGGCAATGGAGAAAGAACTCCTCTCCTACTTGTTCAAATTCCAGGGATTAAACTGCCACCACTGCCTTAAGAAAAAAATTACTAAAAAATGATTTATCTTATAGTGTATATATATCTGTTTTAGTCCAAACAAATCTGCAACTGTCTGAAATAATTTCAATAGTTTTCAATGAACATCACCCTGTGCAGCATCTGGCCTATTGTCCTTAAGCTACTGACTTCAATTAAACAACTGATCATATTACTTTGTGAATATCAAAAAAAGAGAAAGTAACAGCCAAGGATCCCATCAGAGGCTTGAGCAGGAGTTGTAAACTCGAGGGCACGATACATGCAGCCTTCAGACAGCTGAAAAGCAACAGGAAACATCCCATAGGAAAAGTAAAGGTGATAAATCAGATGCATTTTAGTGGGAGGTGAGGTATCCCCATGATTTCTTTTGATAACATTTAATATTCAGTGGGATCATTGTTCACTGCAAATCTCAGGAACCAAAGAATCAGGCCATTCCTCTTGGAAACAATGTGAGCAGTGAGAGAATCTCTGAGCAGCGGTGGGATGGAGCTGGACTACACTGATGAATGTCTCTGAGTCGAGTGACTCTGCCTCCAAAACCCAGGCCACGCTCCTCCGTCTGCTCTCTGATTTATGGACGGTCCTCCTGGATGCTGCTGGATGTGGAGTGAGTGTGGAGAGTGTCCCACACAAAGAGCTGCTTGTGCTCTGAGAACCGGGATCAGGAGCTAACGTCGGCTACACACAAAGCGCCAGTGGACGTCATGGACTGAGGCGTCTGTGTGTGTGTGTGGGTGGAAGTGAGAGCTATCACACATTCACAGTCATGTTTCATCTCTTGTATGTAGCACATGTGTACAGGTGGTCACACTGTACATGAGGTAATGTGTATTTTGTATCACATATATATGAATCGCCCTACAGGAGGGATAGTTCAACATTAGAGCATATTTAAAAGTTGTTTATTACTTGTTGATATTACGTGTAAGGAATTTAAACACGTCAGCAATCCAAGTGTCCTTCAATTGTTCTGTTGGTATACACTTTGCATTCACTTCAGAAAATTTAAGTAGCATCAATTTAAGAACAATCAAATGTAGAGCTAAAATGATAAGTCAGATTCATCTATTCACTTTGTGGTAGACATTTTGCACAGTAGCCTATATGAAAATTTGCAGTATAAACTATTGATTAAGCAAAGGCTGATTAAACAATAATGGAAATAAGAATTTGTTTAAGACCTGACAAAATAAAACTTGGAGGAGATCATGAAGAATGTCAAAGTATATGAAGTCTAAAATAATCATAGGAATTAACAGTACTAGAGATTTAAGAAACAAGAAACAGAAAAGTATCAACTTTTATTCTAAAATTTGAATTAAATACAAAATGAGTGTGAGGTAAAATCTGGTGCAGAGGCAGAAAGAACTAGCTGCCTGACAAGGAACTTCATTTCCATATTTGAGAGTAATCCAGTAATGATGTGATATTGAATATCAACAAATTTGTATCTTAGACATTTGATAAAGATGATAAAAATGTTTTGTAATAGAGGAACTGAATTTGGCTTTAGAGAAATAAATATTTAAAAAATTCGACTAACAAATGTTTGGAATTTGTCTCCTGACATTGTATGTAATGTTATCAATGGCCCAATAGATTTATTTGTCCAGCTTGAGTTAAAAATAATGTTATGTACTTGTTTTATTTTCCCTCTGTTTGTCCATGACACCATTCTACAACTGCTACTGTCTCTTCAGTCTTGTCTCTTGGTTCACCATCTTGTTCTAACTAAAAATGACTTCAGTGGAAGAAACTGGTCACTGAGCAATATTCAATATTTCCTAAAAGAAGCCATAAATGATATATTTAAAGGTCAGAAAATTGAACCCATCCCTTTGTTACAAAAATGTCTAGTCCCTCACTTATAATAAGATAAAATACTGCGAGTTGATTAACACATATTGCATTTGTTAAAAGTTAAAAATCTTTGCATATAAAGCAGCGAAGCAAAGAAGCATGGAAGACACATGGATCATTTCGGGGCCTCTTGCTGTCATCACCTAACAGATAAGCTGAACAGGGGGATCTCCTCGAAAACACAGCGAGGCCATTCAAATGTGATGCTGCAGTGGACGATGACAGAGGTTGGAAAAACCTACAGTGTGTGTGAGTAATGACCCCTGAGGTGTGGGAATAAGGCAGCGGAGGTGAGGCAGTGGTAGACGCATGGTTTAGACTGGGTTAGGGAGGACACTATGTCACTGTACCTGACAGAGCTTGTGTGTGTGTGTGTGTGTGTGTGTGTGTGTGTGTGTGTGTGTGTGTGTGTGTGTGCCTTTTAATATATCCATTAGTGCCTCGAGGGGTATTTAAGCACAAACGGCGGAGAAAAAGAAAAATGAGAAAACGAATAGTCACATTGGTCAAGGTTACTCTAGCGTTGCCCTCCATTCAACCCATTACTTCACTTTATCAAATCTACACACAGATAATGAACCGGAGCCTGAGAGAGCCAGGACAGAGTAAGAGAAAAAGGGAGACCATGTGTGTAAAGGGAGCAGGAGAAAAAGAGGTGAAAAGAGAAAAACAGAGGAAGGTAGAGGCTGAGGTGAGTCGGGGTCAGGGTCTTTAGTGAGGGAACATCTCTTGCTGCGATACAGCATCCGTCCATCATCTCATCACTAGGCTGTTTACAGCAAGGGAGGGAGGCGCAGGAGGATGGAGAACTGTACGTTTCCACTCCCTTGTACTGTTCTATTAAAACACCTCATCCCATAACTCCGTGAGGACGACAGACAGGACATATTTGACTCTCTCTACCTTCGTGCTTCTCTGTTAGAATCACATTTTCCATCCTCAGACCGTCACCAAAAGTGAGGGAGGGGGCAAAAGAATGATGCTGGTCTCCTCTGGGACTTCTGTATTTCATTTTTTAAATGTCATGGCAGGCACCGCAGTCTTCAGATATGTTTGATTCCCAGCTTGTCAGTTTACAGCTCTCACTCGACCCTGAACGACTACAGGCGTTTTTATACGGCTGCCAATTCATCAAGTTGACCTTCTTTAATAGCTATTATTAAAACTGTTTAAACATATTAGCCTTTTCTGTAAAAAATCTGATCTGAGCCCAGTCAGCGTCATCTGTTTCATGCGAGGGATAAAATGCACTTTGGCTTGATTTGTTGTGTCACTGATTAATAATTCACTGGCTGAATACAGTGAAGTCATTCTCGTGCAGTTATTATGGAAAATATGTTTTCCTATTATTGTATTTCATAGATTCCAATAAAAGTTTTAATGTCTCATGGTCTAAAATACTGGCTTTCATATGCCTCAAAATAAAAGGAAAAGGAAATGAATACAGGACTTTTTTTTTCTCATTTTAAAGAGAGTGAGCATCAGAAGTAAATGACTTAAATCCAAATATATAACACAAAGTATATCAGTGGAAGATTTACGATGCAATTGTATTTTGACTGGCAACAGTTACTTGCAGGCAGCTTAAATACAAAAGTCATGTATGTATACAAGGACATCACACTACCGGCTGTGTGTGTGTGTGTGTGTGTGTGTGAGCCATATAAAATGAAAATTAGATTAGAATAAAATAAAATACTGACAGTCTCTCAGTCAAAACAATAAGAAAAGTCCTAGTTTGATGATGTCATGAAGCAATGTGGGATCATGGGAGTTGTTGTCTTCACCACCATCACTGATGAAAATCTACCCGATGAAGGACGGCACAATTCAAAGGCAACTAAAATGAATTGTCCCGTTACCTTGAATAAAATTGGGGATTTCTCTGGGTTTGAACATTGTTGGAAACATTATGGACAAGTCAACAAAATAAATATCATAGGTCTGGTCGTTTTTATCTATAATGAAGACTTGTTATATATTAATACAAAGGAAACATAATATTTCTAGCAATGAATTTACAGGAAATTATATTTACAAAGGGAAAGTTAACCTGTCAATCAAAAAAAGTTAATTCTATTGTTCAACTCACAAGAGCAATGTGACCAGTTATTGCATCTGCCACAACAGATCAGTCACCATTGACCTTTAAATGCAAAGAGGAGCACACGTATGTATTTACATCTCAAATCTCTTTCAGACAGAAACTGTGTCATATCCTGATGGTCTGGGTTTCATTTACAGTTTTGCAACGATGAACCAGGAGCCACAGTCAAAGCTAGAATTACAGACCGGTGCTCTCTAACGGCACCCAGTGGTCTCATCGAGTAACAGCAGGTCTTTGGGTGAGCATAAAGATGTTGGGAATCTTGCCAGAGGACGGACAGGGTGGTTTGAGGGGAGAATGACACAAATGAGCCACCAGGACAGACAGCATTACTGCGAGCCTCTCAGCCTACTGTCGATGTGGCATGTTGAACTTACGCAGAGCTGGCATGTGTGTGAAGCTGATTTGCTCCTTTTGAGTCATGTAATACGGTATTTTACATTCCACAATGAGGCAAGAGTGCTTCCATTTCAGTCTAAATGAGCACTGGAAGAAGATTGTGTGAGGAGTAATACATGTCTATGTACATGAGCTTGTGTGCACAGTCCCTCACTGACATGTCTTTATAAGTATGTAATACAGCACCTATTGCCCGGGCCCAGGATTGATCGTATTTCAGGCGGCGTTAAGCGGAGCAAGTTTGCTTGAGCGGTGGTAGTCACCTGCTGAGTGCACTAGACAGTGCAGCCGGGGGCAGACGAGGGTTGAAGTGTCATTTTATGTTAGGCAATAAATTAAGCCTCCATTACCCGTAACCCTAGCCCGAAATGAATTTCATCTAACTGTAGATCTCTCTCGTTGGCTTTTCAGTCCTCAGCCACCACTTCAATAGCATTCATTTGGAGCGGTGACATGGATGAAAAACAATCCGCTTTAAAAATACACTGCAACGCTCCAGGTTGGGAGTTTTTCTTTTTCTTTTTTTTTGGACTAGCTAAGGAAAGAGGGACTTCTGGATTGCAGTGTGCTGCGAGACGCTTTGATACACCATCTCTGGGCTTTGTCCCGATACCTGATAATCCCAGGGAGACGCTTTGCGGGGCATTTACCAGGAAGCATACATTTGAAAGTCTGTAATTTGACAAAAACGAAGGGAAAGAAAAACTGTAAGAGGGAGGGTAAAATGTGGGATGATTGTTGGGGGTCTCTTAAATGGTTTGTGGACTTTTGCCACAACCCATGGGAAGAAATAGAAAATCTGAGACAAGCGAAACAGAAGCGATCCTTCACACTGTGTTGTCTGCTTGAAGCTTGTGGAGTTCTTGATCTGCTGTTACCTGGTTAGCAGTGTCAGTTTGAAAACATTAACAGCAGGGTAGCACACAGATAGAATAATCGAATGTATTTTTGAGAATATTGTCTCCACAGTTTCAGGCTCAGCCATAAAGGTTTGGTTAGGGGTCCTGGATGGTTTGGGACGCATGTCATCTGTATTGGTGTGTGTGTACCGTCTAGGATGGAACATTCTGGCTACCGCTCTGACATTTGTGGCATGCACAGTCCGGAAAACCACTCTCGACCACAGGACGGACTCTCTTTCATGAAAAACTCAGGACACTCTGGACTCTCTCCTGCTCGGGCTTCACCCTAAACGACTGTAAGAGCCTCAGCCCCTCATTCTCTCGTCTTTCCCTTGACTCAGTACTAATTAGGATGATGTATGGCTGTGGGCTCTTAAAAAGGGGTGGAATAGTCGGAGGCACTTTGATTACAATAAACAGAGAGCTGGGGATTTCAAACAAAACCACACACCAGTAAAAGGGCTTTTCCACCTCTCCATTCACCACGCCAGGCTGGTTCTTGGGTTTACACAGGTGTGTGTGTGTGTGTGTGTGTGTGTGTGTGTGTGTGTGTGTGTGTGTGTGTGTGTGCACATGTGGCTTACAATAAATATTGCAGATGAACAACACTGTAACAAATGTCAGGATACTGGACATTAATGTAATAAATCATACTAAATCTCTTTCGCAGCTTGAGGAGAAAGACTGGGCCAGCGGAAGGAAATCATCATCAGTGGACCTATTGATAAACTATTATTGTCCGTGTGATGGCTTCTCATTTACAGGTTGACCAGTGAAAACGGAATGCACGTGATGTTGCTGTGGTCCTGCCCTTTCCATCTCATGTATCCTCTCCTTCCTTGAGTCCTGCAATGGGACTCAATCACTGTCTGCTTCTGTCATCCCATCATTGCTTGTCCATCCATCTTAAGGTGGACCATGGGTTTTTGATTTCATGGCGTATGGCTAGACATGTGGTCTGGGAGCGTGTGGCAGGGTCGACGGCGGATGTTGAGGTAAGTAGAAGAGGGACTAAACTCAGACTATTGGACAGTGCAGAGTTCACCTCAGGGTAAGAGTTGAAAGACGATAAACATTGTCACGGTTCTGCACGCTACTGGGATGGGTGTTGAGAGTATGTGTATGTAACTCTGTTCTTGTATGTGTTACAGAAACACAATAAAGAGATCTGACGTTTCTGCAAAACTAAGCTGTTGTACTGCAAGACAAACAACCTGCTTTAACTAAATCCCTCTGGATTTGAGTATAAGCAAATTATGTGTGCTTGGTTTTCAAACACAAATAGAGCATGCAATAAAGAAAGAGGCGCAATGTAAATGCAGGGGACAGTTTAAAGACAAATTAAAGGAAAAACCTTGATAAATGAGTTAAGTCTTCCATACAGGAAAAGAGCACTCACTAAATGGTTTGATGAGCATAAACATGATTTGAATTATACGCTATTGACTTCTAAGGCACCTGATTCCCATCCAGTCAGACACCAAGAGACAAATCTAGGTTATGGATGGAAACAGACGAGCCGCCATTACTGTGGCAGTAACTCAGTCTCAACAACTTTTCATCAACATTTAGTCTAGTTTTAACAGATGGCTCGGCATCTTTCCTGCTGTGTTATCAGCTGCTCCAACAACAAACTGAGACTTTTGGAAAAACAGAAAGTAAAATCAAAACTTCTATTCTCCATGAAATTAATTTGACTTCACTTAATCTCCATTATTATTGAATCCTCATGTTTCAATCGCATTATGAGCCTTGTCTACAAAGGACCGACCAGGGACTGATCCCATTACACGCGGCTGATGGTGAACCGCCACCCTGAATATCTTATGCTAGCTTTGTAACTTGCTCCGCTTCCTGGCTGAGAAGTTTCCAGTTTGTATTAAATTGTGTACTGCTTCTGGTTTCAAAGCAAGGAATCGTGGAATTTTATGATCTGGAGCTTAAACTAGCAAACTCCTGCTGGGTTTAATCAGTTACAACACAGCCCTCCCACATCCAAATTGTGAAGGTCGGACAGAAGCGCTTCATCTGTGTTATTCTTTTTCCCAAACACTGTGTCATAATCATTTTCAGATTGGTCTTTCAAACGGAATAACTTGCACATACACGCAGACGACCATCATTTGTCAAACCGCAATTTCCCCAAACATCTGAGCTTCCACTGTCACTGTAAACTCTAATCTGCCACCTCAGGAACGGCAGTGGCACTTGAGGAAAGGACACATTAAGTCAGCCGCCAGTCTTCAGGGTTTTAATAGCAATGCTGGACAGTGCTTTCACCGTCACCATCAAGACTTATTGGAGGAATGGTGTTAATCCCTCCAGTAGGGTTCTCCGAACTAGAAGAACCTCTGCCATTAAGTATTAAACCTGTTTTGGAGGTGCATGGTGGTTTATAGGGCAGTCACCTTTTAACATTTGTACAAACGTGGAGAGAAAAATTAATGTTTGGACTGTAATGACCTGTTTGAATTCAAAATATACAAAACAGTCTAGAAGTGCATCAGACATCCTGAGGTAGTTTGCCCTGTGATCCAGCAGAGGGTGACTCGTTATCAACATCAAAGCAAGTACTGTTATGTTATTTTCCAATGAAAATGGAGGACGATACCTAGCAGAGCCATTCTGAGCTAATATATACAGTTGAATAACTTGTCGTGAATGTCATTTAAACTTGATTTTTGGAGAAAATTTCCGCCCCAATGCCTTGCTTTGTCACTTGATTTTTTTTTTTTTTTTTTTTACTTTCATTTGTTACCCAGCAGTAGTTGCAACCATACAAATTGAAGCCTTCCTTCCGGGAGAGAAACTTACTTCATGGGCCAGTGTTGCCGCATTGTCCTGGACGGGGACGGGTTTGCTCTCTTCAAAGTGCTGCAGCCGTTCATGGATCTGAAAGGAAACATTGTGTTCATCAGTAAGGCAGAGAGCAAGACATGAAGGAGGTCAGCACTGGGCTGCAGAGGCCACAGTGAGGCCTCCCTGAGCAAATACACACACGTGTAAGTAGAGAGTGAACTTGAAAACCAATGTTCACTGCTATGAACACACATATGAAAACATGTACAGCCTCCATCCACACCAGACTCCCATTAGATCAAAACAGCTCATAATCACGCTCTCAGACACCAGGAGTACAAACACAGATCTTTCAAACAAGACTCCCTTAACTAAGAACAGCAGATTATTCTAAGTATTTCAGCTAGTTTAGCCACTATACAAACAATCCAGTTTTCCACCATGCATCCGATATGCCCTAGTGGCCTGGTAAGGATTCCAAATCATTTCAACAGTCTGGTTAAATTGGCCAAACATTTCCTTATCAGCCTCAACACTACAACTGTGCAATGTTGAGAGACAAAGCTGCATCTCTGGAGGGTTACTAAAATGGAAAGTAGGCCCAACTCATGTGTTAACGTTTACTCATTTTCGCACACAAAAACACTTCATCACTCAAAAACTGATATGTGGAACAGAAATGGAATAATTTATGCACACGGCCGCACGCTTGTGCCCACGCACACGTAGTCAAACACAATCGCACACAAGTATTCTAGCCTTCACACACATGCAGACAGACACACAAAAAATACTACAACCATCCCATATGTGATTTAAGAGCAGCTGTGCAGGAATGTGTTGACAGCCTACAGGCTGCTGTCGGGTCCCATCAGAGAACAGACAGGGACAACGATCCACTCAAAAGCCACTCCTGAGTCTCTCCTTAGTGCCGCATGTTGAAGGGGAGCTAGGCCATTGGTCTGACTGATCGCTGGGCCCGGGGCCTGGAGATCCAGCTGGATGTCCTAGAAAGCATTCCAGCACGATGGTGGAACAGAAGGCCCTCTGGCTGGGGAGAGAGTGACAGAGAAACCCCTGGGCCAGCTCTGCGTCTGCAGGGCCAAAGCCACACATGTGGGGAGCTCATACACACATGTACACACACACAGATGGAGCAGTGACAATTTGCCACAAAAAATCATTCAGTGGGACGGAGGAGACAAGAAAAGCAGTTTGTTTGCTGTCACACTGAGAGAAGCTGCAGATGCTGTTTGCAATTAAAACATCTGTCGAAAGATTGTTAAACAAGCTTTTTCCTACTCACTACACAAAAGATGTTTTAGCTAGACAGCATTCTACAGTAGCAGCTCTGTGGATACTGTGAATGCAAGACGGAGTGGGGTTCATGCTGTGAGATTACATAATCACAGGATGGGATCTGTCCCTTCTAATCACATTCCCCTTGGAAATGTCTTTCAGTATTTTTGGCCCTCGGCGAAAAAACTTTTGGGGAAACACTGATTAACAAAGAAAAAATGCAACATGTGTAGATGAGTTCATTTCCAGCTTCTTCTTTTTTTTAGAGCTGTCATCTGTTTTTGATGATGCTCCGAGAAAACCAAATTCTAAAATCCAAATCCTGATGTCATTCAAAATAAAATACAAATAGATAGATAATGTGAGCATTCCGATAACACTTATTTGACTTTCTGGTACGAAAAATGCAACAGAACTGTCAAATGTCTGTGCATATGCATGACTGTCCTTGGCCATCAAAATACTGTTGGCTCTAAACGAGTTGCCATTTCAGCTCAACTTATCCAGACAGACTGCAGTGATAAATCACGGCCTGTTAGAAGAGTGTCTTGGCCAAAAGAGCAGCCATGTTTCAAGGTCAGCTTAGAGGTTCAAATCCCTGTGTAAAGCCGACATTACTCGGCTATAAAACATGGTGCATTAGGCGTGTCATGGAGGTAATCTGTTGAAGGCCTGAGGGAGGCTGATGGTTGCTCAGCTTAGCTGTAGACCGCAAAAAGCTGTGACTTGAAGACCGTAGAACAAGACAGCTTGGATGTGACGTTAGACAGATGATGGCAAACAGAGAAAGCTGGAGAGGAACAGAAACTTGCCCAACAGTTGTGATAAGGCTGCAGACAGACATAAAAACTGGAATAGCTTGGAGTGGTTCTAACACATGAGGACTTAAACTGTTGTCAGTATGTTCCATGTTTTATGGCATCAAATGTAAGACTGACACTGGCAATTCTTGGAAATTTTCATCCTCATCTGTTTAATTTCAAATAGCCCCGTCACATTTGAACATCTCTAGTGTTCATGAAGTCTCAACAACTCCACCCTGTGCTCTGACTACTTTTGTCTGTTCTATTACAGAGGAAAGCCGTAAGAGGACAGGCAGGCAGCTCAGGTTACTTCATCTGTCTTGATTATCTTTGTAAGAAAACAGATGAAATAAATGAGACAGGATACCAGTGTCTTCGGTGCGCCAACAAACCACAGCACTAGTGACATCTGCTTAGGTAGTTGTTGCTCCACCACCTCAACTTACTTAGTTACTCTGGAATTTCTCCTCTGCTCTATGAGCAAATGCACAATTGAAATGCTTTTATTTGCAGTTCAGGACACTTTCCAAGTGCCTGTCCATGACGCAGTAATGTATTTTAAAGTCATTACCCTGCTTTTTTTTTTTGCATAGCGCGTTCTCTGTCCTCTTGATGAGGCAGCAGCGCTCCTGGCAAACAGAAGAAGTGGCCTGGTGGAATTTAAAACAGCAAGAGGCAGTGTACCTCAGCCAAGGATGGCTTAGCTTAGACTGGAGCGCAATTCCTGGACACGCAGTCCAATCAAAGACTGATTCTGGAGCTCCTCTGATGAGAAATGTAGTGAAACTTCAATGTAAACCAAGGTAGCAGAGTAAGGCTCAAAATGCTCAAAACTGAAGGCATGTTCACTGAAGCACAGGCTGGGTAAAGATGAATGAATGTGCACCTTCACTGAGCTTAAAAAGAAAAACACGTTACAATAGGAGCAGTGTGCGCCCAGTCTCCACAGAGGCCTCAGACTCAGTTGTGTTTGCTTCCAGAAATACCCTGTGTGCTTAAAATACACACAGCAATACATGAGGAGAAAAAAAAATATATGAAGAAAAACACTAATCTGGGTAAGAATTGATATGAAAAATATGAATGGACTGAAACAAAAACATAACATTCAATACACATCAATCTTCATGTTCAACTCCAACCACAGGGATCAAGGTTCAGGTTAAGGGTCAGACACCTTGGAGACCTTTCAAGAGACTTTTGGTCAAATTCAACCAGACTGTGTTTATGTTCTTTTCGTGAACATGCAAGAAAGAAGAACAATGACTGTCTCGAGCCTGGACTGTCAACGTGGAGGTATAGCAAAGAAAAAAAACCATGGCTTACCTACACTAATCCAGACACACTGCAGCGAGCGGAATCTGGCACAGAGAGAGGGAGAGAGCGTGCAAGAGAGCAAAAGCTTGATAGATGGAGAGGTTTGCTGATGGATAGAGAAGGAGAGGTCTGGAGATCACAGGGCTGGATAGTGTTTCTCTTTGTGAGTTTCTGCAAGGAGGCTCAAGGCCTCTGGTTAATGTCCACTACCCAGAAAACTTAAAGTCGGACCAGTTAGGGTTGACACTCTTTCTCCCACTCCTGTCTCTGCATCTACCCACTGGAGCAGATCCAGTATCAAGCCTCCATTAATCCACCTGGGTCTGATATTTTGGTCTGATCCAGAACACCTTGTCAAGCCAACAAAGAGACGTGCAGGGTTACAACTGGAATAGTTGTGAGATGATATGTTTACTCAAGAAGCATAAGGAGAGAAGTTTAGATTTGCTTTCTCTCCTGTCGTAGTGAGTCACTTTGCAAAGTCTTGGCTTTAGCCCTGGCAGGATGGCATTAGGTCCAGGACATTGTAATGTGGTTTGTGAACAGTCCTGTAAATGACAGTGCTATTCTCCATAACTCTGATGAGGGCACAATGGGCCAGTCCTCCTACTTAACGTTTATGGCAATGAAAACTAGAATCAGCCCATTGTCATCAAAGAGTTGACACTGTTTGAAAATGACAGCAAAGTTTACACAAGGGCAGACAATTAAACAATTTCTCCTCATGGATCTACCATCTCAGTTACTTTGTGTTCTTTTCTTTGGCGTTTGATACAAAATTTACTCTTTAGAATTAGAAATATAAACAGCACGTCAGTAATGATATAAGAAATGTTTGCAAATAACTTCAGCCAATTTCTGTCAATATGATTTGAATCATAAATGCTTGTCTTGGAAATTCAGTATTCCTTCCTAGGAGGCACTTAAGAGAAGCCAAATTAAAGTCCTCTTGTCCTGGAATGGGTTCCAACACACAATAATGCATTGAGCTGCAAGATTTAGGTTAATTCTATAGTTGAAAAACAAAAAAAGTTACCACTGAAATACTTTCCCTCAATTTTCCAGTGAAACTGGGTTTATGCTGGGGAGAGGAGGTGGTGGAGTAGATCCCAGTCACCAGCATGTTGCAGGGCCGACATACAAAGACAACAATTCACACCTATGGACAATTTAGATTCACATGTGTTTGGACTGTAGGAGGATGCTGGAGAAAACCCACACAGACACGAGGAGACCATGCAAACTCCACACAGAGAGACCCAGGTTTAACATGGATTCTTACCAAATATTTTGTGCTAACCACCGTTTTGTGCTAACCACCAGTCTTTCATACAAAATCTTTGGCTTTGTTGACTGTTGGTGGAACAAACAAAGCAATTTGAAGATATTACTTTTGGCTGTGCAGACAAAGCAACACACTGATGAAGATGAATTGATGGAATGAGAACATGAATTGGTTGCAGCCTTACAAATTGATTGATAGACAAACTGATGATTCGTTTTTTGTCCACTGACATTGCGGAGCAAAGAATTCACACAAACAAAAACAAACCCAGCACCTTGTCATCACCCACACCCCCAGCAGAGGTCTGGTGTCTGAGCTCATCTGTTGGTGTTGTGGAAAAAGGCCTGGAGAATGTGACAGTTTACAGATTACTGTAAATGGCTCCAAAGGATTGGAGAGGAAGAGAGGGAGATAGAGAGGGACACAGGGAGGGAGAAAGAGAGGGAGAGAGAGAGAGGGAGACAAACAGGGAGGATTCAGGGTAGCTGGCCATTAGTCATGACAATGGTATCATTTAGTGTGGGATGCATTTCCTCTGCTCTTGGCATCAGAGCGGCCCCTGACACACCTCCATAGACAACATGTATAGTCGCATACAAACAAAGACCTTGAGACATGTAAAATCCCTACTACAAGTCTTGTGTTTGTGTTTCTGTTACTAAATACTCACAGAATTAAACATTTATTAACTTCCATTAATATGATACAGACCGCAAGTCGCTGCTACTGGGTTAGGAAGTGGTATTGTGAAAGACTGGCGGCAGAAAGCCAGAACAAATGCATCTGACAAATTGAATCAGATTGATTCGGGTACTTCTCAGGTACTCAATTCAACATGTAAATGTATTCAGGCCATCTTTAAAAGCTCTAGACGAGCCTATGATGTCTTTAGACAGTTCCCGGGCCATTAGGGAGCTATAAATACACCATATGGCACCATGAACCTCATTTTCCATATTTTGTGTATGGCGCCGATGTTCCATGTCCGATTAAGATTGGCTTTGTATTGTGTAGACCTTCTGGTTTCACTTTGAGTCCTTTTTTTAAAAGAATAGAAAACCGGGGTCAACCAAAGTGACCTGGAATAATGGTTGTGGGATCACTCCAGAGATTTTCACTGATTACCAATACAGACATTTGACTGATAGAATGAGGACTGGTGGACCAGTAGGCCTCTCCTCATTTTTACTGTCCCCTTTAGTGCTCCAGACATGGTTCGAGTCAATGAGCTTTAAGTAGTGGGCAAAAGGCCAAACTGCAGCCAGTATGCTGAAGAGCTCCCCTTCTCTTTCCTCTATTCTCGACAAGCTAGCCCTTTTACTTCATCCTATGTCTATTCATCTAAATTTTCTGGCTCAATTCAGACACGCTTGTTTGCGGACACTGAGTATGATCTTTTGATTTCATGCTGCAGTCAATCATTAAACTTCTATGAAAACCACACAAAACATTGCAAGGCAGGGAATTTATTTCAGATTTTATGTGAGGTTTGGAAATCATAAATTACCACCCAGCTTGTGTCAAAAAGAATATTTTCTTGCAACAAATGGCAGGTTAAATTACTGTAACCAAAGTCTGCTCAACATTCTTTCACTGCCTGCCAAAGCCCTAATCTTTTTCAATTAAAATATAAGAAACTAAAGTAAGTTGACAAACTAATTTGCTTGGGGAACTAGATGAAAATGAAGGGTATTTCTTTTTTTTTGGGATGGAAGCTCCCTTCTCCAAAGGAACTTCCTTTTGCTCGCTCCCAGTGAGGGCTCCTGTTCCCTGAAATAATAAATACAGACCCCAGAGGTGATCACATGTGGGGCGTGCTGACCACAAATAATATTAGTGGATCTCTAAGGTGATGTACGTTTATGGGAGGAGTCCTGTACCACACTATTGGGTGAAGTTTTATTTCAGCCTAAAGTGCATGTGGCTTTAACAACTCACAGAAGCTATTGCAGCTGGGTGAGAGGTTTAAAACAATGTCCTTTATATGATCTTCATTGGTAATGGAGACCAGGAGCAAGGTATGTTCTGAGGTGTGGAAAGAATAAGGTAAGTGCCCAAAGGGCATGTCTAGGGTTTCTGTCATGGAGCAGAATTGTTGGACATTACAGGGTGAGTCATAAAACTTGGAGGTGTACTTCGAGCTCGATCCAGTTATTCATTGGATACAGAGTCTGGTACTCAAGGAATACAGTCCAGTTTGTCTGAAAACAAGCTTGTTCATCAAAAATAGCTGTAACTTTCCACTTGGGAAGTGTCAGCAGCAGCACCTTTCCATGTCATTAAAGGCCTGTAGCACTGAAGAGCAAACTGGCAAAGCCACATCAATATTGCTGTGTAACAATGTAAGTGTGCCAAGCCTATTAGCTACTAACAGAAGCGGATTTAAGGGAAAACAGACTGACCACAAAATGAGGGATCTCTGGGACTGGCTAAAGGCCTGCTGACAGAAATTTGGTCTTAAAGGAGAGCCCCACCTGAGGCAGGTGGAAATTGAATATATTTCCTGTGGCTTTTTGTGGAGTAGGAACTTGGCAGTGGAACTGAGTGAGTGGAATTTATAGAAAACGCACGAGTAAATCCCTTAAATGAAAGGAGGCGTCGTTTTAGCAATGCTAGCTGCAGTATACACCCCAACATTCACATTTCATGTCAGATGTGCCAAAAAGTCTAGAAATGAAGGTGACCCCATAAACCCTTGAGGCCCTACTGAAAGATTAGATTAGAGACAATTTGTTTAATCTCTCTGACATAATTTGGTTATATATGGGACATGAGAGGTTGTCCCAACCATCCAGTGGGGGCAGGTGAAGAGAGACAGAAATGTCCTAAGTCTGGTATAAGTATTTTTGTGGGTCTAAATTCTCTCTTCCTCTTGTTCTGTCTCTTTTTTCCAAATCTGACGCCTCCTCTTCTGGTTCCTCTTTCTCCTTCTAGACAGAATGACCAGTATCTGATGCTTGATAATCACCCAGGTGAGGTCTGAGTGTTTCCATATGGGAGACCTGAGTTGCAAAGCCTGTCAGATTAACATGATGTGTGTGTGTTTTCTCTCTCCTGTTCAGCCTTTCTCAAAGTATCCCATTCACAGCCTTGTGGAATAAAAGGTGGAATCTGTGGAGATTCAGAGGTGGGGCTTTAGACGAAAGGGACAGTTATGGCTTTATTAATGGCGTGCCACTGACATTAACCATGTTCACCTGAATGTTGCATCTCGAGTGCCGGTCTCCGCTGTAAGGTGAGATGGTTGTTCTGTACTTCTGTGTGATTCAAAGTCTATGTGTCTGTCCATTTGGCTCACTGGATGACAGGCTGGCTCATGTCTCAGTACCAAGTAGAAAGCAGAGGAAACATATAGTTCTGCTTGTCTGGAGTGGAGCATTTTCCATTAATGCCTCCATGTTAACAATAAGAGACGCTAAAAGCAGCTCAGGTTCTCTCCAATAAAAAAAGGAATAATAAGAAAATGGGTAGAGAGGGCTCATTCTAGTGAAGAAACAATGTGGCTCTCTGATGTTACACTGATGTATTTGATCATTTAATGGCTGGGCTAACTGTACTGTATTGGGTGTACTTATTCTGTCACAGTGGCAATAGTGAATTGGGTCACATTAGCTTAGACCTTGACTAATACTTAACTTATTTAATTGCATTGACATGGGAGCTACTCAATATCTAGCTGGCACATGAACAAAGTGGTATTCAAATTTCATGGTGGCAATCAACTCATTCTTCATGCATACAATCAAATTAGTGATTAACAGTTTTTGACATCCATCCATCCACCACTTATTAGAAGCACATCAATGTAAGCCAGACTCTCCCTCTCCCTCTCCCTTCCCACTTTCTTAAGTCCCCCTGGGAAATCCCAAGACATTGCTAAATCAGGTGGGATTTCTATTACCTTGTGTTTTTCATATGCCCTTGGGTCTCCACCCAGCTGGACGTGCCTGGAATACCTCTACTGGGTGGCATTCAGAGACCATAGGATTGAGATTGAGCCTGAACAACATCAACTGGTTCCTTTCAGTACCAGCTTGTCCACCATGTTTTGAGAGTGTGAGCCTACACTGCAAAAACAACCAATTTTGATTGCTTGCATCCGCAATCTGATTATTTAGGTCACTGCAAAAACTTCAAAAATGGAAATCCAGAGCTTCCCCTTCATGCTTAGCTTCCTCCAAGAGCTCCATGGTCCAACTGATGGAGAACATCGGAGAGGGACATTTTCTGCTTAGCTGACGACACAATGGGGGAATTCTTAAAGCTATTAATATAAAGCTTTCTGTGCTTTGGAGTCTACAAGGTTATGCTTTTCTTGACTGAACAACACCTGAACTCTCTCCCCTTTAGGTTCCTCTTGAAAGATTAGTCAGGTATAATCAGGGGTGGTTAGAGGGCGAAGAGAAGTCTGGGAGCTCCACCCTCATGCCTGGCCAAATATCACAGAAATATAATGCCACCTTCATTAGCATCATTCAGTCTGCCCCACACTATGCAGTGTTTTCTTTGGGGCCAGAAAGAATGAGAGCCCAAACATGCACAGGCCCTGCCCATCATTATCCATGTTCAAGATGCCTTATTCTTTGGCCATCCATAACAATCCAGGCATAAAATGAAACCCGTCTGGTTTCCTCAGCTCCCGACATTAGGGTTTTACTTCAGCGTCTGAGGTATACCATAATTCAGACACTTTTACATGCTTAAATTTTTGCATTACAATTCTGGATCCTGAACAAACACCCTTGCAAAAAAAAAAACAAGATTGCTTTAAAGAGAGGGGATGAAAATGATGTTGAATTTTTCTCAGTTGTCTCTGTGACATAATTTTCTTGGCTGCAGAGAAACAGAGACCACCAAAAGAGGAAATATATCACGCCAGCAGATGAAAACCATGTTGGGCATTCTTTCAAAAAATGGCAACCATATACTGTACTAGACACTGGCAGACGCACAGCTCTAACATTTAGATTTGTGTTAAGAGTTTGAATAGTGACTGAAAAACAAGCTGGTTTACAGTAAAAAAAAAAAAAAAGAAGCATGTTTCCTTTCCAAAAGCAGGAGACTGAGAAGGAGATTGGCTGCAGATTGCAGAGAATCCCAAGTGAAGATGAGGTTAGGGCAGACAGACAGAATGTGTTACATTCATTACCCTTGTCTGTCTGCGATCATATAAAGATATCAAGTGTGCTCATCTTCTCCCCAAACTCTGCAGCTATCTAATTTAACAGGCAATAACTCAACCACAAGCCCATTCGTGCTGGCAGAGGGACAGTTAGAAGATCTGGGTGGGTAGGCTGTTGGAATGACAATAAACTTGATATTGTATGAATGAGACTGGAGAGAAGGATTTTGAATAAAGCAGCGTTGAACAAAGGTGTGTTTTATATTCTAATAAAAGAGGTCTGTCTCGGGGATGGGGTGTCATGGGAGAGTGGGGGTTCTGGTTCTGTGCTGTCCCAGAAGACAGGAAGGATGTGATGATGAAGGTGGGTAAGGCGGACAGCATTGGAGAGAGATGAAACATTCGAGAAGAGGCAAGAAAGGGAGAGGAGATTTCTTATTGAATTTAAATAATCATGATTATGGAACTGTTACTCCTCAAATACTTAATGTAAGATTATATGATGGTTGAAATAAAATATCAATGGTAGACATGAACAATTTTTGTTTGAGAGTGTCTTATGAATTCGCTCTATGGCAACCGCAGTGTCCTAGGAAGACCAACGTGGCTTTAAAAAATGTACAAAAACCACTTACACTATTAAAGCAGTAGAAGAATAGAACAGTACTATTGTACTGGAAAAGAAAGACCTGGTTTATTTTTGGTGTTGTTTTACCTTGACCAGCGAGTGGAGGCTCCTCTCCCCGAACATGTCCTGGAGGAAGGTGTTGTCCTCTGGGCGGCTGACATGGGGCTGCAACTGGGAGGGCAAAGCCGCCAGCAGCTCATACAGGCCTGAGAGAAGGGGGAAGAGGAAACAGATAGTCGGCATGGCAGTGGGAGGTATAAATGCATGCATGCACAGTCTCACACAGACAGACAGAAAACACATGGATAGAAACAGATGTTCATACAGCTCCAGTTTACTGATACATAAAAGAAGTAGTGTAAGTGAGCAGGAATGCATATACTGTAACCTTGAACACATTGGAGACAGACAGGAAATGTGTATAGAGGCAAATAAATGGCAATACTAGGGCTTTTAGTCACACACTGTTGAGATGCCTGTCTCATTTTTATGTGTGGGTGTACTCTCTGTTTGTGCATCTGTGGAAAACAGCTATAAGCTTCTTTCAGCAGAAATAAAAAACGTTATTTCTGCTCAGGTGGCAAAAGGAAATATAGAGGCACTACCCCGTTTCCTCCAGTCTCTTCCCACTATTGTCCCTGCATTTCCTGTTGTTTGAGGAAACCTGCTCCCAAGTAAGAAACAGCTCCAAGAACTCAAGAAAAATTAAGTTTTGATCAGTTGAATAAAACAGATGGCACACAGGCTTTCCATACAACACATCTCCGATGCCTGTGAACAATCACTTCTGTGGAGTGAATGCATGTGTGTTTGCTAAACTGGAGGTTTGGAAGAGATACTCCGGGTAATTTGACTATGTGGCTGCTGTGCTGTGGGTATGTCATGTATGTGTGTATGTTTATTTTATACAAAAAGCCTAAAAATGGAATTGAACTGTTCTGAAATGAACATTTGCTCTTAAAAGAAGTGAATCCTATCCAGGCCTTTATGTGGACTATATACAGGTCATCATCCTGTGACAATGACAGAAACAGGGTGCATGGATCAGCAGGCCCATAGCTGAATCTGAATCCCCTCAAAACAACAATTGCCTACACAGCCTTTTGGGGTTTACTAACCCGACTTATAAAAAGTAGGAATATTTCAAATTCAATTTAAAGAGAAACAGACTGGGGAGCTGATGGTTTCAAGATTAGGCTGAGGGGAGGTGAAGCACTCAGTGGGAGAGAGCACAAAACCAGCGAGTGAGTGGGGTTCCTTCCAAACACAACAGACTCCTGGAACCAAAACTGATGGAGAGCAGTAGCAGATACTTGTTTGCTGTTCTGGTCTTCAGCGTGGCTGTGATTCCACTAAACCAGGAGATACATTAAAGGTCAGGCCCGTGCTTAGTGCAGCAAAGTTGGATTATGTGCATCAAAAGCCCTCTTTACTAATGCACCAGAAAATCCCCCCAGATTCAAACTTCTCAGACAGAACCACACAATGCTCGAAACCCCTTTGAACCAACACCGATCATGTGAGAAAAATCTAAACACATTCACGGTGGAGCCATCGAAACATCAAAACAAACTCGAGCGGCTTGGCTACCTCTCTGAGGGTGTCTTTCATCAGCGGACAGAGCTGAGGAAAAGAAAGAGATGGAAGAAAAAACACACCACAAGTGCAACTGAAGTAATTCATAGCCGAGAATGATTGATTGAAAACACTGGTTGATATCGTTGGCTGATTGAATGACTGACTGACTGAACTGGCAGGGGCCGGCCGACTGGGTTAGAGCAAGTGTGTGCTGGCAGCTCAGGATGTTTGGCAAGAGAGTAATGGCTGACTAACTTAGCTCATGTCATGCACTGCTGTGGCTGCTGGCCAGTCAGATAGATGGAGAGTCACGTGCCTGTCTCTCAACCCTCTGCTTTCCATTTGCAGGTGATTTGGAGTTTGATATCTTTGAGCACACACACAGGATATATCAAGATTTCCTGACCTGTTCTCCAGCTCACAAAAAAGACCCTGTGTAGTGTTAGCACTTCACGCCTCACTGCTGCAAAGGAGAGTAAACGCCATTGAAGACGAGAGAGATTTTACATACATGTGCGCAAGTCTTATTAAAGCAACCCCCGTGGTTTTTACGCAAGCTTAGTGTGCGATATTGTCCCTGCTATATAATCATCCGCTGCTCGGTTCTGTCATCCTCATCACCGCTTACTTTCAAGCTAAAACAAGCCCGTCTCAGGGCCGCTGGCCCCTTCAATCATTTACAACTCGGAACTCCCAGCAGAACATCTCACATTATGTATTAAAGACGTGATTTAAAGAGACAGATGAGAGGATGAGGTGAGGGGTTTAAAAAGGGCAGTGAGAGTGGGGGGAAGAGATATGGTAATGTCATTACTATTGGCAGAGCTGAGATACAGGTAGGAGGGGATGAAGGGAACAAGGGAGGGATGGAGAGAGTGAGAGCCCCAAAGCGTGATCCTCCCCAGGTGCAAAGTCTCCCCTCCTGTCTACGCTATCAACCATTCAATGCTTTATTCCTTTTGACACCAATTCCTGCTTGGCCATACTGGGAAGATCTTAAGATGCTGTATGATCGGTGCCAATGGCACATTATGGGAAATACAGTACCTTGACTCCATTAGCTGATCAGAAATAATAACATAATGGTAAGATGTGATAAAAGACACGACCTGGGGGTCAGCGTGTCAGGATGAACCCAGTGACCCTCAGAAATCCCAGTTTCAAACAACAACAGAAAAAGCTGTAAAGGAGCCAAGAGCTAAACAAGGACTCTACAAAGCTGAAATTAAATACAAGATTGTATGGGTGGACAAGCGAAGAAAAGAAATGGAAGCAGAAAGAAGGAGAGGAAAGGAGCCAAAAAAACAACCACAGTGGTGGTAAAATCACTGTGTGTAGACACTATAAAAAGGGAAGAGAAATAAATCTGTGGCCATACGTATGGAAACATGCATAGATGTGTAACATCAGAAACCGTGTCCGGCACAGACAATGAGAGACAAAATGAGATAGGGGGAAAGAATAAGAAGAAAACAATTCCGCCAACTCTGCACCGCTAAAGGGTGGACCAGCTTCTTGCTTTCAGTGCTGGTCTGGCTGCATTTGATTTGTTTTGGCCAGACTGTTCCGGACCCTCTCGTGCGGCGGCTGCATGTAGTGGACCTGGCAGCGCCTTGTAGTGGAATACTACGTTGTGTTGTGGCTAGCGCTGGACCAGCCCAGAGGTCCTGGAGACCAGCACGATGTTGCACACGTTGGCCGAAAAAAGAGTCTTCAGAGAAACCGGAGAGGCCAGGGCCTCCGAACGCTTCCCGTACAGAGGAAGTGACCACTTTAACTGCCAAACAGCACTTCCCCTCTCACGCCCACACCTCCACAGTGGTTAAAGAAAATAACAGTGTTTTTCATGGATCCCTTTTATGTAAAACACACACACACACAAAAAAAATCCCAGACAATGAAATGCATTATACATGATACGCATCAAATTGCTAGTCACATAGGTCAACAACCTCAGGGGTTTTACTACAGCAGAACAAGATGAGGAAATTACAGGGACTAATCTAACAACACAGAGTTTAAATGGTTGTAAAATATGACCCTCACCGTGACATTGGAGCTACACAATTGTTTACTTACACACTGCACTGGAGTCACACTAGCGCGCCGCTGCGAGACAAATTAGTCTGCTCCTGACTTTAATTGTTGTTGTCTTGTAACCAAACGACACACATAGAGACCAACTGTCCGTCTGTCTGCTGAAAATGAACTTGTTGAAATGCAGGAAATGAATGTTGGGTTTTACTCCCCCCCTGCACTTATTCCCAGGTGCTGAATGAGTTATTGACCTCCCTCATATATAATGTTCATGGGGCTCACCAGACTGCAAAGGAAAGAGCATTGTGACAACATGTGGGAGTTTTCTTAGGCTTCTTCCACACTAATGTGTTTTCATTTTAAAAGTGTTTTGAAATGAAAACAATCCAGTCCAGTCGAATATTTTACCTGAGTTTCAGAGGGAATCTACGTCTATGACAAATGATAATGCATATCGAGCAATCACTTACACTTGGGCATGAGTGTGCCAATGTAAACTGGATACAGAAGGCAGATTGACTCTGCAGTTGGTTGGTTAGTTACAGTAGATACTACAAACAAGTAACAGCTATGGTGAAAAGTAAGATTTGCTTGGAAGTGTTACAGACAAGAAGTGTTACCAACTCTCGTAATTTGATGAGGCTGATAAATGAGGCTCATGCAGTTTGTTTTCTATAGGAAAATGTTCACATGATAGGTTTGTGATGAATCAGGAAAAGGTATGTTGTTTTGTTGTTATGTTTTTGATTGTGTCACTGTTCAGACTTAAACACAGATTTGTCAAACTTGAATGTGACCAGAAACATATCCAGCAATCTCAGTTTTAGTCGTAAATACTTTGGAGTAGTGTGGATACCAAGCGATTTTTTTTTTTTTTAAAATACAGTGTATTAGTCCAGCTACACAGATGGCTCTGCCAATGCATTTGTTGGTGTGTGTGAGTATGTGTGTCACTGTGAAGCCCTGGGCACATTTGCATTCATTCTGCTCAAGGAATGTGGTCTGAGTGATCAGACCTCAAATATGTTCACACCTGTACTCAGAGCTGTCCACTGAATCATATGTTACTCGGGCCACAGAACAAGGCCACGGAGGATGATTTGTGGAGACAAATGGTGACAGATAGAGATGTCGCGACTGTGTAGCAGGTTTCTTTTACCTCCTTATTCTACATTTGATAGAAGGCCTACCTCAAGCATGACAAGACGAGTCAAAGCGAGAAAGGACAGAGAAAAAATAACAACATCTGAGATACACATTGACATAAATAACATCTGATTAAAGTGTATGTGCAGACAGGAGAAGAATAATGACCCTAAAAACAGAAGGAAGTCTTTCCATATGCACAAAATAACATTTACAGTGATGATGATTCCTGCATTTAAGCAAACAGGTTTTTCCTCTAAAGGGAGAAGATGTAGACAGACTGTGGGTGGGAAGACAGATTTCAGTCAGGCGGCAAATGTAAGGAGAAGTGTTTAGGGCCCGTTGTTCACAGCCAACACTGGACAGGACACAATATGTCATCAGTCCACTGCCCCCATGCAGCATCTGATCTGGCCAGACCATTTTTAAAACTTTCTCTTTACTAAAGGAGATGATGGGAGCATGGAACAGCAGCTGCAACATCGAATATCTGGATAAAGTGACCATTTGACTGGTGTGCCATCAACCTCTAGACATTAAATTATATAGTATTACAAGATATATCAGCTGAGCAGATGCTGTGATCTTCAAACACAGTTTGTAATGGTCCAGCAGCATTCTGCCTGGAATACAGTGAAAGACAGTGGAAGAGCGTGGAGAGACGCAATATATAAAGCTGGCCAGGGAACTCATCAGCAGGAGTCTGCGCTCCATTCAAGCCCACAAGCCTCCCATTACCAGCTCCAAGACCAAACCACTTCCCCACATTAAAAAAGGTCAGGGGACAGAGCCCTCCAAGATCATCTTCAATGATATTACAGAGTCACGGTCTCTGAGTAACTCCATCATTTGAGAGGAAAAAAAGAGCGAGTACATTTTGCAAGATGTTAGTTAGGGCTCCGCAGCATGGAAAAATGAATTCAAGTACCGAGGGCCAGTCCAGGTGCAATCAAGCATCACTCCAATCATACATCAGTTGTTTCACCGCCACACGCCGATCTTTGAATATCTTTTCAGGGCCTACAAGGATTCTGTGGCCTTTGCTGAGATCATGTCTCATTCAGGAAAGTAAAAAGAATCCAGGTTGTAAGAGCTTAAAAAAGTTGCATTTCAGAGCCAGGACAGGCCAAGCCTTTCAAAAAGGATTTTCAATACGCCATTGAATATCAGGTGCCTCACCCGCACTCTGCTCCACGCTTCATTACAGCTTCCTTGTTCAAAGGGCTGTCGACACATTGAAAACAGATCTCAGGACAAAAGGACAAGTCCAATCAACTAAATTGAATGCATATAACCTGCAGGGTGCATCCACCACCTGAGGAGCCAGTAGCGTTTCAGCTATGTTTTAACAATCACACTGGAGACATGTGAAGCTTGAGCAGAAGCACCTGCAGCAGGACTACAATGAAGTAACTTAAATGGAACTTGGTATATTGCCTGAGCTGTTAAACTGCCCTCTTACAACACTTCTCAAAATCTGGCAAATGATATATAATGTAAGGACAGAAAGAAACGAACATGAAAACAGGAATACCTGGCCAGTGAAAAAATAATGACATGGATAAAGCCAGATACATGAGAGGCTACATCCAAACTACTGGGTTTCCATCTCTGCTAAAGAACTCCTACATTTTACAATGATACAAACTGCAACTAACAACCAGATGCTTCCTGTGTACACCGGCGTGTGCGTGCCCAGTGTACGTGAGAGGTCACGTGTTTTCAAGCCGTGTTAGTATGGATGGGGTTTAAAGCTGATACAGAGCCAAAACACTTGGACAGAGATTGTTTGAAAAAGTCAATACATAGTAGTATAGAATGGATGAAGCCAAAGTGGTGTTTGAAACTGGGATAGAAGGTCCTGAAATCTGCAGGAGGCTGCATTTGGCAGTGGTCATCCAGAACTTCTTTAGCTTATATTCTCCCCAACATGGCAGACGAAAAAACCACAGCCGCAACAAACCAGCCAGATGCAAATGACCTGCCACCTCTGCTTACTGTGGCAATGGAACTGCAACAGACATTCTTGAAGAGGACTACATGTTCTGTTCAAAGCTGTGGCCAGTTTCTCCTAACAAGTCTTCCAGGGATATATCAGAGGCAGACATACCAATCCACCTCAAAGCCTTGGTTCTGATCATACATTAATAGGAGAACTTGTGAAAATCTGTGCTAAAACTTTACACTAAATCTTTCTGTCTCAATCTCAGAGGTGCAGACTATTACTCAACATCCCATTCCTTGGTTGTCAAACAGAGCACATGGGCTGTAAAGCTGTTTTCAGGTTCTTTCTAATGCAAGTGTGCATGTCCTGCCCACCAATGACCGATTTAGTACCCTGTATGCTTTGGACGAGAGCTGTTGAAGATGTCATCCCACCTCAAAGAGAAAGAATTCTTTGTATCCAAACAAATAAAAGTTATCATTCCACTCTCAGTCACACTCAGTTTCTTTCTTTTACATCTGCTTCCCTTGACAGTGTTTTTATTTTTTTGGTAAAACGATGTGGAAATTTTAGTTCTGATGTAACTGGAAACAGGGAGCTCTTCCAGTGGCAACAAATCCTTGCGTTTCGGTACTGTATCACTGCAGCACACAGTCGGCTACTGGCCAGGGACCACGACAAATGGCTGGAAGTTCCCAGAGGAACTGCCACCCCCAACCCCAGCACAGACAAAAGTCCTCCCCCGGCCCTCCCCAATGTCTCCCATGAGTTGAAACCAGCCACGGCCAGATGCTCGGGATTCTTGACATCAGGATGGAAAAATTTACTGTCGACCTTGACAGAGAAAAAAACAATATGGCCATATCCTTATCATATTGCTCATATTATTCAGAGACTTGTGTTTTATGTGAGCATTTTTCCGATATAGGAGCATTTATGTGTGGGACCAATAACACTATGAAGTGACAGTGCTTCACCATAGGAATATCTGCATCTCATTACCCGGTATCATTATATAGCCATCACCTTCTCCAACGGGGGGTGTTCAAGATTGGACAGAATAAGATGGCTGGAATCGCTCATCTATCGTTCCCGCACAAACATGCACAGATGCTGCCAGTAAGTTATTAGTGTATCTGGTAAAAGAGTTGTCCCATTGAAAGATTTCCATGTGCAGTCTGTTCATGCGTGTGTCGGCCACCTCCTCCGCAGCTGTGTGCACGGCCGAACCACCACCCTTATCATTAAATGCTGTGTGGGGACCGTAAACCTTGATAGAACATGCAGGTACGTCTTGGAATAACACAGTTAACTTTAATAAGGTTAATAAAAGGGCATCAGGGTCTTTAGAAGGGACTGTTGAGAGTGTCACTGCACGGATTTTAGTGGGCGCATGATTTAAGGGGCACCATGTAGTGACAGTAATGGCACATTGGGGATAGCGTGTCACTAAGCTGTTAGCATTATGTAGCTCTAAGTGATTTTTGTAGGACATCACGACACATAATTTATCATAGCAATGAATGTCTCTTTCACTGAATCAACCAGATGAAAGAAAGAAACGCTGTCATATAACAAATTCTTTTGATGACCTTTCTTTCTGGTATATTCATAGAAAGTTAAGTGAATATAACTTTTAATAGATAATTAACTGGACGTTATAACCTAATAAATGCTGGATTTTTGAAGCATATGTCAATACACATATTTTAGAGAATATTATAAGAATATAAAATGGTTAACAGTGGTTAACATAGCTGCCTCAGAGCAAGAAAGTTCTCAGTTTGAATAGGTTCACAAGGCCGCAGCCTCCATTGCCGCCCTCATCGATAAACAAATATAGCTAATGTATGAATATATGAAAATATATATATGACAAAATGCTCTGTATTTATAAGGGTTCAGTATCTGCATCAGGACACTTTGGCACAAAGATTTGGCGAGACTGACATCAAACTGCCGACTTTTTACTCAGTTGACGACCCGCTCGCTGCCGAGCCACATCCACCCCAATATGACATGACACAATATGATACTGCATAAACAAACATTTTGCATTCATTACAACTGTGACCAAATTAAGAGGACAGTTGAAATAAATTGCCTGTGCTCTTTGACGAACGACCTGTACAGTGGATTCATGGTTTGTGAATTATCTCAAACATATCTGAAGTGATATTCCGATGTTGATATAGCTGTGATAAACACACACAAGTACAAGTCAGGTAAGATTAATGTCTAATTTTTGTTCCAATTTCTGCAGCTCCAAATCGCCACTATCCCCCCATGCGACGTCTCCCCCACAACCGAACCACTCTACCAAAAGCCTGCAGTCACATAACTCCAGAAACAGGTCAGAAAATGGGGCCAGAAGGAGCAAACACCCACTCTCACATCAGGGGGCTTACTGACCTTTTAATGGCATAAACCAGATGCTGCTGAGAAAAGGAGGAAGCTCCTCATCTGCAGACAGTGAGCTGACGTTACCGTAAAAGCCAATGCTACACGACAGACTGTATAAATACTGACATACTGTGTATGCAGAGAATGCTGTCATTGATATCTGTACGACAGCAATGATAAACATTGCAAAGTCATATTCCATATGTTAATTTTGAAATGAAACATCAGAGAAATTCAACATCTGTTCCCTTTTTCTAGATCAGTTATTGTGTCTTTTATTGCGTCTTTTTGGCATGGTGGCATCTTTTTGTCATTGAGGTCGATCGGACATCCTGTGATGCTGCAAAAAAAAAAAAAAAACACAGTGCAAAAGAAATTAAAACTTGAAACTTGACCTTGGAGCTAATGGAGTTCTGAGTGGAGATTGATGGTGTGTCGCAGACAGAGGAGTGGGCCGGTTGTGTCCATGTGAGGATGAAATAAACTGACATGAGCCGAGCCAAGCTGAGCGGAGGCGGAGCAGTTATCTGTCCCTGACTGAGCCCACAACAAAAGTCCATCAGGGTTGAACGGGAGGAGGAATGACTAAAGCGCAGCTGCAGGACAGACGTGCATGTGTGGAGAAGTGTTCCGATTAATTCATCTGTGCAGAGGTTTGATTTATCATCCGAACATCACTGTGGAGACCCCCTCGCCATTATCAGCCCTGTGAAGTGTTCGCGCAGTTAAAAACTAATTTTCTCCTTATTCTTGGCCTCCTTGTTAGAATACGAATGAATGCGTTTTGGATCCTCAGAATAGCAGCCAACAAAATGTCACATCAAAACCACAACCTCTTAAAAGCATGGGGCAGGGTTTTCTAGCTGTTGAAGGATGGAGAGTAGAGGTTGGAGACACTCAGACAAAATGTTTCAAACACCAAGAGCGGGGCCAGCGTCATCAACTAAAAAAAACCTGCTACTAATGTGCTTCCAAAGCATTAATAAAAAAAACACTAACGTCAGAAGAGTCCACAGCAAACCCAATCACTACCACAGCATCTCCATCAGTCCCCACGGTCATATTTAAAACTCATTTTTCCAAACTTTCGTCATTTTTCAAGCTTATTTTTTCTCTATTTGGTTTCATTTATTAGACACCAATTCATACAAGGGCCTGCTGTTTACTTAAGAGAGAGAAAGAGAAAGACGGCAGACAGAGGGATGGTATGATCTCACATGCGCCCTTCATTTGTCTGCCCATGTGTTTGCTTTCTAAACACTCCAATAATGAACCTTTTCATAAGATCCACATGCACTCACGTATTCCCCTGCCCAAATCTGGTGATGAAATAGATCTGCTACTAAAGGATAGTTATATTAATGATAATATTTTCCCCCATTATGTTAAAAGTCTCAGCACAGTGCTCCATCTTCTGTGTGTGTGTGTGTGTGTGTGTGTGTGTGTGTGTGTGTGTGTGTAGTGACGCTGGTGTTGAGGGGTCTGGAGATGGCAGAGCTGCTAAAGAAAAGAATCTAAGGTTCTGGTGAGATGCTGTAATGTCTCTGTAATTACTGGCAGACACTATGTGTGGAGGAGTTATTGTTTGTCTCTGGGTTTAAGCTTGTCTGCTGACGCGTTGCTACCTACACGCCAAAGCTCCATTACTACTAAAGGTTCCTGCTGCAGCTGATGTGCAGACCATCTAAAATGTACATATACTACCGTCGTAAGTAAAAGGATGTGAACATGTTTATTTATCCAAGGAATTCACGGCCCTGCCTGAAAATGCACGACACTAGAATGAAGGTTTGAAAGTCAACACAGTAAATCTGCCACTGCAGTCGACTGTTAATCAACAGGAGCACAAATAGTTTGACACTTCAATAAATCCAATGTTTAGTATCATTTTACAAATGTTTTTCTCAGTCTGCCTCATTCTTACAACTATAGCTTACATTTTTTGCAAGACAAATCCTTTCCCATTCAGAAAACTTTAATCAATGTGAGGTTTCTAGTTCACAAAAACAATCATGTGTTTTTTTAAATATATATGTTATAATTTTGTGGGGTGGGGGTGCTTTAAATCATTTATTGTGGCGCTGCCCAGTAGTCCAGTCATATTGAAACTGAAGTCAGTAACTCAAAATCAATCTGCAGAGGAGGTTGTTTTCACCCCGTCCATTTGTTTGTCGGTGCTTTGTCTGTTTGTCTACTGGACAGATTTCCATGACACTTGGTGGGAGGATGTGGCCGAGAGAGAACCCATTACATTTTGGTGCAGATGCAAATCAGGGGGCGGATACAGGACTTTATTTTTTACGTTCTTTAACTATGCTAGGTTTTGGAATACTTTTGTTGATTTCTCTGAGAACAATTCATGGATCTCGATGAAACAAATCAGGCGTGTTCAGATGACTGACATGAGTGTATGTCATTTGGTGCAAATCCAAATAAAACGTGGATCTAATGAATTTTAATGTGGCATTTCAAGGGGATTGTTAGGCATTAACGAAGGTAAGCACTTTACTGAGTGCCACTCCAGTTATGTATTAAAATATTTTTTTGCATTATTTTTCCTCTCCTACGCCTCTTTGTTTTTTTATTAACAAAGATTTTTGGTGTTTATTGTTTTTGTCTGTTCTTGGGTGAGTTATGTTATGTCTTCGTTAAATCCCTCTCTTTGTGTTCAGTTCATTTGCTTACTGAGGTACAGGGATGCACAGAATATTCCAAAAGAGTAAACTGAAGAAAAATATTTTGTTTCAGCGGAAAACGCAAAAACCTTTTTTTTTTTTAATCAATTCTTACTTGGATAGGAAATCTTGATATGGAGTAAGTGATATTAATCGTAGTCCAAGGTATGTTTGGGATTAAGTTACATATTACTGAAATAGCATTTACGTCTGGAAGGACCAACACTTTTTTAGTCCATATCTGAGATAACTTCAGAGTCTGGTTGATCTTACCTGACCAGTGGAGATAATCAGGTAAATACGAGGTTTAATCCCTCTGATCTGACAGAGAACAGATGCTGCGGAAAGGCTAGTGTTTTATAGGACACTACAAATGCAACTATTTTTCCATTATCCCTGGTGGAACTTTACTCTAAAATCCACAACATTATTATAATACCAGGGAGTAATACTCCCAGGGCTCTGTGTAAACGTTGGTACGATTCTGGGTCTACCCAGTGCCAGGCCAGCCACAGGTATTCGTGAGTTCACCAGGCCTGCAGATCAGTGACCTCACGTTCATTCATAATGTTCATCATGTTTCACCTGCACACACAACTTCACAGGACCATCAAGGGGGAAGCAGAGGAGATGGGCCAGAGGAGTCTTTACGTGTTTTATTTGGAAACCTGAGCCTGTGCCGGTAATTGCCCAAAATGACTCTAATCGTAATTGACGGTCTGGCTTTCTACTTTGTCTGCGCAAATTTCCAAGACGACGGGGGCTACAGTAACTCTGTTAAAAGTCTGGACACAGTAACGCACACACTCTTTATCCATCAGAGCAGGACTTTATGTCTGTCCTCCTTTTGTCCTTTTTGTGCTCGCTCTTGTGCATCTGTGTGTGCACGACGGTGCAGCCGGCCATTAAGCCAGACTGAGAGAAGGAAAGTATTCCTGAGGGGAGAGGTGGTGATTTCTGGCAGCTGTCTCAGCGTTGACAAGCTTTGACGTGTTCCTCCGTCTGACATCACACGCTCATTCACACACACTCCGCTTAACAGAGGGGTGAAAAGAAAGAGACACAGTGTGCACATCTTGATGTTATTTTGCGTTATCGTGTTGAATTGTAAATCTGAAAGAGTGTTTTTATTCATTTTTGCAGAGCAAAAAATTAAGTAAGATGACATTTTGATCTGTGTTTTCAACCACAATTTTAGAAGTTCTAAAGCAGCCTCAGGAAAGTTGTGAGTGAGGAAAATTGAGAAAAAGTATGACAGGTCTGACTAAAGACATTATGATTTATTGTAACGGCTAATTAATGCTTTCTTTACATATGAAAAAAGATCAATCCACGATATGAAAGCAGAGTACTTTTCTATACATGTATCTAACAAGTATAAATGAGCCTTCAGGCCATGTTCATTTCATGGATGTAAAAATGTGATTTACAGAATATAAATACTTAAAGGTACAGTGTGTAGAATTTTGTGATATCTAGTGGTGAAATGTTGCAGTTGAACACCCCTCACCTCACCCTCTCCTTCTAAACACGAAAAAAACCCTGTGGAAACCTTCAGTTTTTATAAAAACTCAAAAGGTGTTTAGTTTGTCCAGTCTGGACTAATGTAAAAAAGATGGCGGAGAGGACCCCCCCGATGTAAATATAAAGTATTTAAATATAAAGGGCCTTTTCTGGGGTAAAGAAAACTACAATTCTTACGATTTAGATGAAACAAACTAGTGAAAACATCATGAGGATTATTCTACATTAAATTTCTGCCAATAGATCCCTTTCACCTAAATCTTAAACACTGGACTCTTTAAGCATTTTTTGCTGGGAGCACATTTTACTGGTTTTGTGTTATGTGCACAAAAACTTGAATTACAGCTTGTGTTCCTGGCCGAGGGGTACGTACCTGGCTCGTGGCCGGCTCCGGTGGCCAGGGCAGGCATGGCTCCTGCCGGCTACTTCCTGCTTCCCCTCAGGCTGTGGAAAATGACAGCAGGGCGTCAGAGTAGTGGGCTTCTCAACAGCTTTCCCCTGGGAGTAGCTGGATGTGAGGATGGGATTTATGCCATGGAGCCCTGCAAGAGAACAAGATTTTAGAGGCTACTTGTCAAATTGCAGAATGGCCGCACGCACGTGTGTGTCAGTCAGCTACTGCGTTGTGTGTGTCTATGGTTGAGTGTGCGTTATAGGGTAGTGTAGCTACTCGTAGCCATGGTTATGAATATCTCCCATATGAGCAAATACTCTATATGAATTTGTGCGCAGGTGAACCAACAATGGACAGTGAATGATTCACTGAGAGAGTGTGTGTGTGTGTTTTGACAGTACATTCACAGTTGGCTCTGGGTGTTTACAACCCAACACTCTTTTTCCCAAGCTGATGAACATCATGCTTTGTACATGAGCCAAACTAAACACGCACTCAGACACACATGCAACACGCACTCGCAGCTATCCCACACTTTATTCGGCTTCCAGCGGAAACAAGGGGAACTTTATCCACCGAGGGGAAAGTAAGCATCTGAGAGCAACAGACCTGTGAAAAATCAAGCAGGCGTGGAAAAGCATCGCTTCGTAAATAACGGCGCTCAACTGGAAAGCCAGATAGAGCAGGAACAGGAAGAGAGGGGATGTAGAACACACATACAAAGTCCGTGGCTCATTGAACTCTCCCCCCTGAAGTGGATGAACATGTGCAGACACACACACATTTAATAGCGTACAATAAAATCCTGAAACACACTAATGTGATTATTAGCTGTTTATATGCATTAATTTGCATAGAAGAGGCAGACAGTCCTTCAATTAACCCAACAAAGCACTAGAACTCAGTGGTTTAATAAACAACACGGCTTTGAAAGCAAATGAAACATAATTTTAACTTGTGCAGTGCCCATTGTAAACCTGCCTGTTTAGATTGGGCTGTTTACTTGTGAGCTACTTTAGAATTATTCCTTGTCCGTAGTGAGTCGTCCACAAACAGTTCCACAATATGCTGTCACTTTTTATTTTTTGTGTGCCGGACGTTTTGTGCAGATCTTTTTATTACCAGTCTATGATGCAGAGTGAAGTTACAAATGTTTATTTTACAGTCATTGCTTTCATAAAATTAAACTGAATTTACTTTATTACTGTTCACGTGTGTTGCTTCTATATAAGTTGCATGATTTACTCAACTGGTATTATTTTTTCATACTTTGCATGTTGGCTCTTTCAGAGGTGTGTGAAACAAAATTAGCTCGGTATAAAGCACTGCAACAACAACAACATTGTGCTTTTACAGACAAATTGTTAAAGAGTGAGTGATTCTATGAATGTTGTTGCCATGCTTGCGACACCCGTGAATGTCTGTGTCAGTCCAATATGGTGAAATAAAAAAAAGAATTATCATCAAAATGATTGGCGCTGATTTTAACCCACACTTTAACCCAGTTGCTGACCACTGCTGCATTTTAAAACAAGACATGTTGAACTCAAGCAAGTGCAAGTTGAGTACAGATTAGAAACAACCTCATAACTGGATCAGCTTTGGTATAATATGGCTACTAAGCACTATTACCTAATCTGTGTATAAGGGACCGACCATTCTCAGTGGATGACCTCAGCCTCAAGAAATCTTCCCTGGCCTTGACTCAGGCAAAACTCTGAGAACCTTTAATCAACCCACATCTTCCCACTCAATAACATGTATACACACATACATTTATAGTTGCTGTTTTAAAAAGGCCACTAGAAACGTGAACAATCCCTGAGTCCAGCTAAATCCTGACAGTTAAATCTAGAAAAAGGAGAATGAAAAACAATTATGTAGGATCCTTTCAGACATATTCAGCGTGCAGCTAAATGATCCATTATATGTCAGCTGCCATGACTCGTGGCCCAATCAAACTCAGTAACCTAAACTGTAGGGCCTTGAGGGTCCCATTAGAAGTTCACTTCACTGACAATGCTCAAAAGAAACAACAGCAGTGACATGAGCTGCATTCTGTGTCTCCCATGTTGCTCAGCGTATAAAAGCTGGCTCAGAGCAGAGATTGAGTCACAGTGCATTATGGTTATTCTGACACAGAACCACTCGGCCGGAGACAGGGAAGCCCGAGACGCCTGCGCTCTTCCAGCTCATTAGGACCCCCGTCAGTGGTTAGGTGGTGTCAGCCTCACACACACACACAACTGTTTTGACTTCAGGTGCATCAGAAAATCCTTCAAAACCTATTTTCTGTAAAGAATGTCTCACTCAGCCCCCGCAGTGACAGCTGCACAGGAGTGACTGTAATCCTGGCGCGTTGCCCCGCAACACACACAGGTCGAAGCTCAAATCAGTCATAATTTGCCTATGTAACGAAAGCGCCACCACGCCTGTCTGACATACTGTGATGTGAATTCACCTCAGGGCCAAACAGACCCCAGGTGGAGCCTTGTGGAAAAAACATCTCGCCAATACAGTCCTTAAGATGCCTGAGTGAGCAGGTAAGCAAGCCACTGAGAGCATATCAGAAGAAGAATATTTTTCTCCTGGATTGAGATGTACAAAATATGGTGCATTCATCAAAAGAGTGCTTAAGAAGGGATTGATTTTCCAACGAGAGGCGATCTGGGAGACGAATTCCAAATCCTGCTCCTATGTCACGCCAGCACCAATTTGTAGGCCAGATTTGTCAGTTGTCTGCCCGAGCTTTGCACAAGCATAAAGTACAAATGAAAAACCTGCTGAAATGGGGAGTGTGGTGCTGTTCAACCCTGTTGTGTACTTCAATAAAATAGGTTAAGAGGACCAGCAGAGAAGGGCAGTGGCGCCTCGAGCTATGACCACAAAATCTCTCCAGCAGCCCAGATTGAACAGGGGACCCAACGTAACAGCCAGTGGGTTCATGCCAAGAGAAATGACCCATGCTAAATCAGTTCAGTGTTTCACAGAGAGAGGGCTACGGCACGGTTTTGTCATAAAACTTTGTGATTGAAACGACAGACTTAAGGAAAGACAAGGGAAGCAGGAATGAAAGGAGGGGGGGGGGGGGGGGGGGGGGGCATGGATACTATTAAGGTATGCCGTGCTGTAATATTGGTCTTTTAGCTCTTTGTTGAATTCAAAGAAGAATGACCACATAATCCCCAATCTGTGGAAGGATCCATCTTTCCATTTGGGGAGCTTTCTGAGGGCCAGGAAGCATGTTGCAGAGACGGGAGCACCTGGGACTTTTTTTTACATGACCCAGGAGGATCATAAGAGTCAGAATTAAAGAAACATTCCCCGCTGTCAGAATGCTCTAACTGGGTTTGTGCAGCTCACACAATATCAGATGCTCAGGGAGTAAAAGGGACACTTTGCCATGTGGACGAGAGATGGGATACCTTTAATTCTTCTGAGATATTCCTCCGTCTACCCCAGTGCAGTTTGACCTGTTAATATACTTCTGCCGCTATCTAGTGGGAGCTTTTAGTACTGCAGGGAGTAGTCAAGCTGAAATCCCTGCTGGGACACAACTTTAAGCTCTTCTCCCAAACAAAGACCTGTATGTTTGTGTCTCAGGAGACGCTGTCTGTGTCCGCAAAGTGTTGTTCAGAGAGCAAAAGCTGAGGTCAAATCAATGTTTACAGAGAAAATAGCTCGAAGGGAATGATTGATTTGTGGACAGATGAAACCAGGGAGGTGCAGAAGACTGTTATTCATCTTCTTTTTATCAAAAACAAATCCATCCTGTCTGACTCTCAGCTGGATCTTGATGCAGTTAGTGAGAGAAACAACAGATTCACATTAGACCGTATCAACAATTTCAAACCTTCAAGTTTACAACCTTGTATCAGTTTTACTCTTGAATCTTTTGCTTCTTCCTTCCTCCCAAGAATGGATTTGACAGTGGAGGGATCGCAGCAAGTGGCCAAAAGGCAACAAGAGCCTCATTAGGAAAAGAAACAAGTAGAAAAACACGTCACACTCCGAAGCGTTCACATGGTTTTACTGGGCGGAATTGGTTCTGCATTCATGCTACCTCCATCTGCACCTGGACAGGACGTGCTACCGATGACACGGCAGAGGTCGACTCTGCCATTCAGCGCTACCAAAACCTCCCCGGGGTGCTGTTGGCGTGTTGGACTCTGTTCGGGACTGTCCCACATCGAGTGACAGGAAGTACAGCTTTTACTAGGCCACCGAGACTGACACCGATCCGCCTCATCACACGACAGACTCACATCCAAAGCCACCTCTGTCACACCTGATCTGGTTACAGCTCTAAGGACCAGTTTGCTCCAAAGCTGTGCTCCAGCTCCAGTGTCTGCGGATTCACTCCAGTCTAATGAGTTTATCTACACTGGTCCTTGGTCAGATGATGGAGCTATTCGGCCTGTGTGACACCTGCTCACGTTACCAATTCCAAACTGTCTGTTGCAACTCTGTGCAGCTTTCACCCTGCAGTGATTTTAGTCTTTTGTGAAATAAAGGAGATTAGGTTTTAATGACCAGTGTGCTTTTGTTTTCATGGATCTTTATGATCGTCAGCTATTTGACCTCCAGAAGTCACACTTTGTAACGTCTGAATATCATTTTCATTTCATGGCTACAGCTAATGCCACACCCTATTTCTGGTTGTGGCACCAAGTTTTTCGTACTTGGATTAGAGTTAGGGTTGAATCCAATATGGTAGAAAGTGATGTGGTAAATGCAAAAAAATACAAGAAAAATATTTAGATCTCCAGTTATTATCCACTTACGGAGACCCATCCCTTTATCTGAGCCTGCTGCCTACTACTTCAGAATCCTATAAAAAATCCAACATCTTTCACTTTCATGTTGAAGGGTGCACTGACTTGTTTTCACATGAGCTTCTGTGCTATTACGGCGATGATTACAAAAAGCAAACATACGTCCATAAAAAGAGGCATCCGTATTTATGCTGTGATGGAGTTTGGAAAGGGAAAGCAGGAGTTTGAGCAACACAGAAAGAAGAAGAGACGTGCACGTGCATGTGGGTTTTTGGAAGAATTCATAAAGTTTCTCCTTTTATGGAAAACAATGTTCTCTGCTACTTCGAGCCCGACTGGTGGGCTTCAGCTTTGGGTTGATGGTATGGAGTAGCTGTGAAGACAGATTGGATGTAAAATCAATTTGTATTTCAGCTACTCTACATCATATTGGCTTGTAGCGACCACAAAGTGCAAAGTCAGACAGACAGACGTAGATAGAGTTACAGCCACATGCACACAACCATACATGACACAATCGTAAGAGTATAATTTCAGCTGATCCAACTGTGGTAAAAGCGAACACTCATTTACACTCAGACGCACAGTGGAACTACATTTCAATGGGCTGTGCATAATTGCAGTGTATTAAACTGTGGTCGAGGGGAATGATCATCCACATGACATTTTGAGATGGAAATACCGAAAAATCCTCCTGATGCCAGCTGCATTGGGCAGCCCTTTGCCTTTTCTGTTTCTTCTGTGGAAAAACGCATTGTTGAATAATGTCTTTCTCCTGCCGCGGCCAGCACTGCCAAGATGTCACCATGTCGATTCCTATTAAGTGTAATGTGCGTGACGCTGGCAGGACAGGGTTGTGTTTTCAGGCGTGTGCCACGCGAATTCCTGCTAATAATCGTTAGCTTTACAAGGGATTGGAGCTGCTTAAACTAAGTCGTGGCGGTAGCTGGCATGGCCCAGTGTTCCTGGACTGACTTACTGCGTGAGGAGCAGTAATGACGATGAGCAATAGGAAGAAGTACACGCATACAAGTAAAAAACATGTGGAAACAGATTAGGGGAGCAAATGTGGAATATCACTGAACGCTGTTAAGCCATGACGAAGGAAAGTTCAAAATGAGAGGTTAATAGAGAAATGGGAAAAGTGATCTCTCTTCTCTCCATCTCAGGTGGGATTGTTTTGACAGCTCAGACAGAATCAGCACGCTGCCACGTGCTGCGCTGAAGCATCACGGCTTTCCACATAAAATACATCTGCTTATGTGTATATATGGGTGTTTTCTTCTCTCTCGCTCACAGATGCACATACACACAGGCATAAATCAGTGTTTACGTCAACCAGTTATTCCCGAGACCCTAAAACATCTGAAATCGCTCTCTCCTGACAATCACCACAACACACAGGGAGTGTTTCCTTGTTAAACAAACATCACATTCAAGAGAAGATTCAGCGCAACATTTACAAGGAATGGAAAGATGTATTTGAGGAACTCAGAGCTCACTGATATGGGAAAATATGAGTCTGAGTTCTGAATACATCTAATATGATGCACTACAAGTCTCATGAGAACTAGATATTTATTACAGAGGGTTTTAAGAGATGCTTGTGGATTTGTCAAAATAGCTTTGAGACTTTGCAATGGCTCTGACCACCACTGCTCACACCACTGGCTCAGCTGAGTGGTTTTCACTTGAAAGGTTCAGTGTGTAGAATTTAGTGACATTAAGTGGTGAAGTTTCATGTTGCAGTTAAGTACCCCCCCTTCCAGACAATTTGGACGACTGTAAAAAACAAACTCTATAACGAGAGGACCCTCTCCTGATGTAAACATAAAGGGTCCATTCTAGGGGAAAGAAAACAATAATTCATGCAGTTCAGGTGAAACACACCAGTGAAAACATCACTAGGATTATTTTATAGTCAATTTCTGCCAATAGATCCCTTTCGCTTAAATCTGACACACTGGATCTCAAACAAATGTTATTCTGATGTCATCTACAATGTAGTTGTGATAGGTGGGATGTTAATCAATATATAATTGTGGAGGTGAGGGGGCTGGGAGAAGATCTCCACCTGCACCACAGAGGATTAATCAGAGCAGGTGAGAGCTGTTAGCTGATTGATCCTCAGGTTTAAAACACACACACACACGCACAGACACGCAGCAGTGACGGACAGAGACTGAGCTGGAAGCAAGACGTCCAGCTGACACATACAGTTGTATTGTGGAGAGTTTTGTTTAAAAATGTATTAAAATATGTTAAAACCAGAATGGTTCGTCTCTGGCTGCTGCCTTTTACACCTGAGGATCAATCTGCCAACAGCTCTGATTGATCCTCTGTGGTACAGGTGAAGGTGGTCTCCCAGCCCCCTCCCCTCCACAATAATGAATAAGAATAACAAGGCCTCGCAAACATTCCTCGGACCACACAAAGACCTGTGCACCAATGAAAAGAAACTCATCTGTTCAGGCACCGTTGGTGACTGAATAGAGCAGATTCATCCTGATTTAATAAATGAAGAAGATATGTTAACACCGTTTATTAAATGCAACCAGGAGTATGACACAAAAGCTTGTCAGGGACTTACCAGATGACTTCCTTCCTGCAACAAAAACATGGGTCCACACACACAGCAGCAGCAGCAGGCACACCCACGCTGTTATTACAGTGCACGCTCGCTGACTCCTCCCACTCAGGAAGACACATGCACAGCAGGTGTATCAGCTCACCTGAACAGACCTGAAACTCGGGTTTCTGTTCCTGCTTTCGAGGCTCACGGTGCTCCACCCTCTTTCACCTGACGCTACAACACAGTGTTAACCAGTATGACCCCTGCACTGTTATTATGGCTATCCAGCAAAATGACAAGGCCGTGCTAAAACAGTTTTAATATTTCACGAGCTTGAAAAAGAAATTCCCTGACTGTGCTGGTACAAACCTATAACTGTGTCATTCCTTACATTTGTGGAGACTCCAACAAATAATAAGAAATTATTTAATTAATTTAAATAGTAATTAATTACTTATCATTACTGTTTTACAGAACAGCACCAAAATCAGAGTAGATAATGTGGCTCACTGGACACTACTCTCAAAGAGTAGGGACAACAAATGGCCACTAGATGGAGCAACCACCTCACCATAAATCTCCAGTTATAATATCGTGCAGGACTTTTTTGAGGAAAGTAGCAGAGAGTGTTAGTCTACATTGTTGCTTTGTGTTTGTTTGTCTCGGCCTTCATCATGACCTCAGATGTGTCAGTAAAGATGGGAGCCAGTAATCTCATCCTCTGTCTGCCAGGGTCCCCGTTATTACTACAACCAAGGGAAGGGGGTCACACAGGCTGATAGCAGATACACAGCAGTGTGTCATGCCTGCACAGAGACACAGAAAATAGCCATATCCCGACTGCAAATCATATCACAATAGAGTTTGATGAGCAGAGCTATTTTGCAGCACATGTCTGGCATACCAGCACCTTGTTGAAACAAGCATGATGCCTGTTTGAGAGATGGTGTTTGACAATGTTTCCTGTGTTCAGGGATGAAAATGCACTTGTTTTATTGACACAAATGATATGACGTGCAATAAACAGTGAAGCGTTCTTCTTAATGGTGCAGTGTGTGAATGTTGTAAATTAAAGGTGTGTGCTTTTATATGACTATATAACTGTTAATGTTGTCATTTTGGTCAGGTCTCTATTGCAAAGGGAATAGGATGTAGTTATATAAAATAACACAAACAAATAAAGAAAGTAGAATGGCACAACAGAGAGCACATACCCCCCCAACAGTCTCCTTGAACTCAAATATCAGTCGCCAGATTATGTCCATAGCCTTGAATTATTGCCTTGGAAATTTGTGAATACATAAAAAAAAAGCCCTACCTGACAATGTTAAGAAAAGTGATCTGCCCCTTTGTTCAGATCTGCCTAAAAATGTACGGGCCCTGTCTCATCGCTCCACTAAGATTCATGAAAAATCATTAAGTAGTTTCTGCCTAATCCTGCTGATAAACAAAGCAACCAATGGACAGGGGCAAAAACTTCGAATTATACATTATTATTGTTATTATTATTATTATTATTAATATTATTATCCATACAATACGACACTGTAGGAAAACCACTATATTCCAAATATTAACATTTACTGAGAAAGAAAATGCAATAAGAAGGCATTGTTGTTTCTGAAGAATTGTGACATGTTTTTATGGAATAAAACTCTAAAACAGTTCATTCATAATATCTAAAATCATTAGTAGCAGCCCTGAATTGTTCTCCCATACACTTCCGTGTCTTCACACCTCTTCCACCTCTTTGTCCTCCTCCCATCTCTCCCCTCTGGTTCCCATGCACACACAGCAGCTCTTTGTCTCTCTCTGACCCATTAACAGGGAGAGGAGGCACTATCAGTCGCCACTCACACATTCCTCCCTCACTCTCCCCGTCTCTGTCACACACACACAAACACAGTTTGGAGGGTCACATGTGGAATAGTAAACGACCATTTCAATTAATCCTGGACATGGAGTGGGAGACAATGAATCATCCTAATAAACTCTGCAGGAGGACAGAAAGACAAAGGGACGGATGGATCGGTCTCATAGTTGTGCTTGAAACAAAGGAGTCAAAATCACACTTTGCTTAATCAAACAATACCATTGACTTGATGTGAGTGCTTTACTGCTTTACTTAAGCCCTGCAGGACCCAGTGTGCCAGAATTAAATTGTATTTATTTATAGGGAGGGAGAGTCACACCACATTAATCCTCTATACAAACAATTTATTCACCATATATGTACTTTGCAACTCCACCTTTCACCAACATTAATTAGATGACGACAGATTCTCCGACGACATCTGTGAGGCAAGTAGCAATGTGCCTACGATGAGAGGCCCAGAGAGAACAGCAGGTAGACATAAGCCTCGCTAATCCGGACGTCCCTCTAAATGCCAGTGTCGCTGGGTAACCTACATCCTCAGCAGATATCACTGGAGTGAAGGACTCTACCTGCAGCAGACAGAGGCAGGACAGGAAGGACAGATAGAGAGACAGCTGGTTTGACAGATGGGATAAAACATGTAAAGAAGCAGGGATGCAACAGACAGGGAGGCCTGGAGGGTAACGCCAGGTCTGCGACCTGTCATCTGCGGGGTTACACACACATGCACGCACCCCTGCTGTGTGCGTTTACAGGACGAGCTGAGCCACAGTGGGAAGTGGAAGTGAGCCTATTAATAGATGCATAATTGATAAGAGCCAGGCCAGAGGAGAGAAATAAAATAAGAGGGATGAAATAATGAGTGACTGAAAGGGGAAAATGAAATCACAAAAATAAACACGTCAGTAAAACTCTTCGTTAATGAAGCAGTCCTCAGAGACGCTGGGTATATTAACTGCTGATGTTGGCTCGCTGCAGATTTATCCTGAAGATTTACCCATGACGGCACACACACACACACACACACACACACACACACTTGTTGGCAAACTGCACTACAGAATTCCCAAAGATACTTTTGTTGTAATCTGGAAACAATATTGCTATTGCAGCTCATTGTTCATAAGTCTGCAGTGAAAAGTTCAATTGTTAAGTGTCTTGGACAGCACATAACTTCGTTAACAGAAATTCAGGACCTCCTCGTTATAAAGCAGCAGCTCAACACAAAACATATCTAATGCTAATGGGAATATCATCCCATTTTCAGGCATTTGGTCATAAACCACAGAATTGGACATATTAATTTCCTGACCAGAATCATAAGTGAGGGATTTAGCAAAGTTATTAAAATCAAATTTAAGAGGCAATCCATCTTGATAGTCATTGAAATAGTCGACAGACTGACACTAAAATCCCAAAAGCTGCTCTGAGCGTTGGATTTAAAAAGTCAGTAATGGTTGGGCTCCACTGGAGACAATTCCAGAGTATGTCAACAAAGGAAGCCAATCCTTAACAACCTGACACTTTAAATAAATGGTGCCTGTCATCTAACACAGAGAAACGTCTAAACTGACTCAAGTAAATACAAGTAAATATGACTGAAGTATGAAAGACAGAGACTTTACACACACACAAGAGTTCAGCTTTTCTGTTTACAATTAGAATGATTTATTGATTTTAAGCTACTTACAAACTAATACATTTTATTTTCATCACTTGTGCAAATGGCATCCATACACCTCTGGAGTTGTTGAGCTTCTTAGACAAACACTGCTGTCAATCAGCACCAGGTAAACATTCATCTGCATCCGCTTTTGAATTTCACAACTGCCATCTAACTGTGAGAGAGCAACCTAAAAATAGAGCTGTTATTTGGTTAATCCCCAGAGAGGTGGCTTTTGGGAAATGCTCTGTTTTCATATGTCCGGTCCTGCTGTCCTGTGTTGCAAAACACATCTTGGAGTATTCCGGCACAAATACAAATATAATGGGATCTATTTCCACTTTGGGTGGAATCAATACCGGCAGTTAATTGAATAAGGGTTTGTTTTCTTGACGCTACAATAAGAACTCTCTCATGTTTTGTCACCCCAAGATTAGAATTAAGGGCTGGCGGTTGTATACCTCCACCTGCCGATCCAGTGACAGTTTATATCTATCTATCTATATCTGTCTGCTCAGACTCATAATATGAAGTAAAGAAATTTAATAAAAAGGTATTGACAATATTTTGTAAGGCTTAATGTCACAGTGGCCTCGATCAGTGACCTCCAAAATCAAATCATTTCTCCCTTAAATCCAAGTTATTATGGTGTATTTCTTTCTAACTATCTTTTGAAATTTAATAGAATAAACAAATAACTGATTAACCAGGAAAATAATTCTCATATGAATCAGAAAATAATTCTCATATGAATCAGAAAATAAAATAGTTATTAGTTGCATCCCCAGACTCAACCGCTCTGCTCTGGCTTGTCAGATAAGACACAGGCCCTCACTCTAGCTGTAACACAAAAACATTACTTGTAGTGACTGATAATCCTCTTGCTAAGCTGCTTATGACAGAAAACAAACAATTACTAGATGCCATCCAGCTGATGCTGTTGCATCATTTTTACTGCAGTAAGTAGATGCTCTGTGGTGAAACTGTGTCTATACACAGCAAGACAGATACTTCATTACAGATTCCTTATAAATAAACTAGAATGCCACTTGGAGAGCTCACTCTTCCACCAAAGCCCAGCAGTCCCTTTGTGAAACCACATTTAAATTCACTTGATCCAGATTTGTATTTTACAAAATTTTGAAAAACAAAATACCCATATCGCAATGTTAAAGAAAAAGAATGGAAAATCCTGGATTTCCCCTCATCCAGATCCGCACCAAAATTGAATGGGCTCTTACCCATACCACATCCTTCCACCAGGTTTTGTGGTAATCAATTTTATAGATATTTCATAATCCTGCTAAACAACAGACACATAAACAAACAAATATGAAAGCATTACTACGTTGGTGGAGACAAAGATAACATCTGTAAGATTTTTAATCATGCAGCCTAATCAGAGCATTGACTTATCCAGTTTTATCTAATCATATTTTTATTATATTTTTATTTTTTATTTATAGAATTACTTTCTTTTATTGTTGACTTTTCTATATTGATTACTTTGTTATGCATTAACTCGTTTTTTAATTCATTTTTAAAATCCTATGTTTTATCACTTGTTACCACTTTGAATTGCATTTTGATTATTATATTAATATTATTTATATTTTTTTAAAGTTTATAAGTTTGATTGATTGATAAACTTTTAATATTTGCCTTGTTTATGCACATAAGCAAGGCTATTCATGAGAAAAGCAAAGTGCAACAGAGAGAAGAGAACATGCATCTGAAGTAAACAATGGAAAGTGGTTTTCACAGAACAACAATCCACATCCTCCTAAAAAGCAGGATGACAAGTCTTTCCAGGCAAAACCGAGGTGTTTCCCTCTGTAGCCCACCACAGGAGCCTCCTCTTCCAGTAAACCACCACACACACAGTTCTGCCCTCTCTCCCTCCTGGGCCCAAACACAGGTGTAAATCAGCCACGGTGACGGCTCTCACATCCGCACTGTTACTCACACAGCGAGGATTCCAAACCACTGAGCATCCTCAATGCTCCCTCATCCTCAATCACCCTCCCACACAGTGCCAAGAGACAGTCAGGGCCTCTTACGAAGCAGTTATGAAAGGGGCAGGTTTAAATGATGTCTGTGAAAAGGGGAGTAGTTATAAAAAACAGTGTGAGAAAAGTTTTGATGAATATCAACACCAGCCCAGAAGATTCCACAAAGGGCAAAACAGGCCAAGGATGGAAAATGTTTGGAGGAGATACAATGTCCAAAGAAGGCAGAGTGTTAAAATGTTACTGCTGACATGTTTATCAGAGGAAGAATGGCTTCAGTGGAAAGTCAACGATACCCGTTTCCCACATACAGTGGTTTCTGAAAGTTTACAGCCCCCTTCAGTTTTTTACACACTTTATTGTTTTGTAGATTTCATTCTAATGGATTAAATCACCATCATGACCTGCAATGGCCCGAAGCATGCAGCCAATAAACCGCGGCAGTGTCTGACTATCCTTGAGCGTCTCAAGCCCAGACATAACTCGACAGAACATCTGTGGAGAAGATGGCAGTTCAGAGACACCATTCAGTCCAACAGAGCTAGAGAGGATCTGCCAAGACTTCAGTGCTGCCAAAGGGGCTTCTACAAAAAAATTGAATTAATGGTCTAAACACTTAAGTAAATAAGAGACTTCCGTGGATTTTTAGGGGAAGTTTTTACTATTTGGTTGCGGGTTATTCAGCGTAGACTGATGAGCAAAAATGACAATCTAATATTTAAATCGACAACACATGCAAAATGTCTGAAGCCACTAAATGCTGCACAGTTTTCTGGAAGGGAGGTTTGAATTCCAGTCAGTGAATACGGTCCCGCTGGTTTATTGGTGTGTAGTGGCAAAGCACCTAAACTCTCTGCATCCAAAATTCCTCATCAATATAGTATTTCTTATTCCAACAGTATGCACATAAAACATAAAGTATGTGCTTACTATTTACAGGGGGAAATTACAGTATACACTGCGCAAATACTACAGCAATGACGACAACAACTAAAAAACTAGAAAATACAATTGAGAGCGTCGAAAAATATAACCGTTGAGTAAACTGTCACCAGATTCAGCTATCAATACTGCTTCTTGTGAACTGTGAATGTTAACCAAACCTAGATATATCTACAAAGAAGATAAAGGTGCTTAGGTGATTGACCAGCAGTAGCATGGTCACAGCTGGCTGGCATGTTCACACTGCTTATATAATTCAGAAGAAGTTCATGTATTTCCCACACAGATAGACCAGGTGTTGGAGTCTTTGTTCTTCAAGGGCAAAAACCACACCTTTTCTCTTCTACCCCCAGCAAATGCAATCACATAATTTCCCCCTCTATGTGGACATACGATCCCATTGAGAGTATTGAAGCAAGTCTTTCGAGATGACCCAGACCTGACCCTGACGAGAACTCGCAGACAGAAAGACAGATGGGCAGCAGCGACCAGCAGCTGAGCCCCTCACTCACCCTATTGACTCAGAGGAATCTTAAGAGCATGTGGATTCAAACTATGCAACCCCGCATGAGGGTCAGTAGAGGAAAGCTTGGAAGACCTGGAATCTCTTAGCAGGAAAGAACAGTAGCAGAGATGCAATAAAGTTGTTGCTGATTTTAAGGCCTTACTATATTAGTATATGTATTTTTATAGTGAGGTAACAAGTGTTTTTACAAGGTTTTTAAAAAAAGAAAAACTCTGTATAGCCATAAATCATGCCATCATGCATGTTAGCAGACCCCAATAACATTATACACCCGCTAGAGTCTGCCAGTTAAAATTCTCATGAGCCCTGTGATACACACATTTATGCAACACCCAGCACTGCACACTCGCAGCTAAACACAGTGAAGTCTGTGGCTGACATAGTGAAGACAACAAGGATGCAAATTCCTTCAGATATTTACATGAGCTTTAATATTATCACTGTTGGCATGGAAACAATTGGGCTAGCATGCATCAAAACCATCATAAACTATCATCAAAACTATCATAAGACTGTCAAAGATTATGTCATACTATTTATAAACTGTACATATCACGTCCAATATTCTTTTATTGTCGACTCCCAATGACTCCCAGTCAAACACATAGAATTTTAAAAGCTGTTAGAATAAAAGTTCACAGCTTAATGCTCTTATGGCCGAGTGGATCTTCAGGTCTTCCACGACACTTTGGTTTATATAAGTGATCAGATAAATCTGATAAATATTCCAAAGTAGCCTACTTGGGGAAGGCACAGTGCAGCTGAATAAAGAAGTATCACCTTATAACCCTGGGGAACTCTTCATGTTGTGAAACCTATTTCACAGGGTTCCGTATTTTGGGGAAGTTTCTACCATTACTTCCAGGTTTCTATGATTTGGCAATCTGCCCATCTTGAAACAAAACTACTTCTGTTGTATACACTGTAATATTATATGTTTTTATTTATTGTATTATGATGCACATATTTTTTCACTATATTGTATACACTTACCCATACATATATTTTGTATATCTATATGTATTGTTATTATCTTAGTCTATATTCTTGGCTGGAGAAACAGTATAGAAATCAAATTTCTGATTCTGAAAACCAAATAATACCTTCTAGGCCTCTGACGCTGTATTGCTGCTTTACCCGTCACATGTGTTGATTTCCTGCTGATTTCCTGACTTCAAATTCAATTACATAATCAAATTGTGAAAAAAATCCAGATATTTAATTATGAAGATTAATATTCAACTGCAAAAAAACACTACTGCAACTGCTTCATGAGTTCTCACGTGGGTGGGCCGCAGGACTGAATGTGCTGCATAACAGAGTCACACACTCATTGACTAAACACACAATGTGGACCAAGCAAATAATTCCACAACAACTGTGAATGGCAGAGAGTTCACAACCCAACTCAGAAGCAGAGTGTGATTTGCACTCTAAACAATGAAACCCCATCGGGAAATACTTTAGATTTTAATCTGTGAACCTCAAACTTGTGGAAAATCGAGATAAAGTCATATGCAAGCAATGTAGGCTACTGTTAGCAAATCATTCCAGCATCAGCAACCTGAGGGCACAATTCAAAAATGTGCACGCAAATGAGAACTCCACCCAAACCGCCAAGTCTCAACTCAAATGCTACACCTTAATGTGTCTGTAAATAGATCTGTTAATAGATATTTTCAGGTTGAAATAAAACTAAACAAGTGGTCTTTTCTCTTAAGAGTATTGGCCTTTACCAACGTCTTTCACAGCGCAAACAGAGTCAAAGATGTAATTAGAGCAGCATGTGTGCGTTCTTCTAATCCTTTCAGCAAATCACATTTTCACGATTTTATTATCCCCAAGAGATTGACATCGACACGCGTCTGGGAGCAGATGGGATGGATCTAGAGAATCAATCATGTCAATTTTATGTCATACAGATGCACAACTTGACCTTTAAGTCTGCGAATGCAGCATTTTCCACTGCAAACACAGTGTCACACATACACAAGCTGTTGTGGTCCCCTGGCACATTGATAGCAGCAATAATGTCACCGATCAACACCTCCCAAATTACCATCCCACGCTGGTCGACCTGCAACCAAATACTGCACAAGTGTGTTAGTGAGGATGTGTGAGTGCACGGAGGTGCCAAACCCTCGGCCTTACCAGATCTCTTTTAGTCTGATTGCTCACCGGACAGGGACCCTCACAAGAACCATTACAACGTCATTAAACCCTATTTTTCCTTGTGATTACACATGCACTGTATTCACATACTCATGCATGACTTCTGTATGAAGCGATGCCAAGTGCAACAAATGCTCAATAACCACATTTTGGCCCTTGTGTTGCTCGTCTTTTATTCATTGCCTCGAGTTCTGGATGATTTTTCAGTTTGGAAAGGGAGTTGTTGATCTCAAATGTGTGCTGCAGCACAGTGTAATAAGTCCCATTTATCTTCCTCTAACTAAAAGAGATTGACAAGGCGCCATGCGGGGCTCTGGTAAAACTTTGGTCTGTTTCTAGAGTCAAAGCAGCTTTAGAATCAGGTTGCAGGATAAAGCTGGTAAGCTAACAGGATGATGGGGTTGAAAGCGACTCACTTTATGTTTGTGTCCCTGTCTATCCACAGAGTCCTGTCTTTCTGGTTCTTGATTAGATAAGTGTTAAGCGGTAACTCTAGACGGTTCGGGTGGGGGCTTGACAGAGCCTGTCAGAGCAAGAGCAAGGGATTACAATGTGATCTGAACATCTATTTGGCTCCGCAGAATTTCATTCACACTGAAAGTCTGTATGTATGAACGCAAATGTCCAAGTGAGAGCCTTTGGAGTTTCTAGACTTTCTCCACCTGGCCTCCTAGTTTAAAGTAGGAGCTGATGAGCACAGCAGGAGATCCTCCGCTGGATTCCCCGCAAGGGAGTAGGAAGAGAAGGAGGGAGCTTATAACAAGCAACAGACATAAAAAGAACATTTCTCCACCTTAAAAAGCTTTGACATACACATAGAGAGTTGGAGGTAATATGTGATCTCTGCAGCAGAATGAGTATATTAACACCTTGCTTCTGTCTGCTGCACCACCCCTCATCTGAATCCTCTGGAGGATTTAGGATTTATTGTTGTTGTGAATGCATCTGAGCAGAGAATCTCCCGCTGCGTTAGTTCATGTGTGAAAGGAAACCTCTGGAGAGTGTCCAGACCCAATTCTCCAGAGTTCCCCCGAAGGTCATCTCTGAAAATGGCTTTAGACTCAAAATCTGACTAGAGGGCTGGTGTTGCATTACAACAGTATGTTTGTGCAGGTTATGTGTACAAGATAAAAATCTTTTGGAAGCACAGCAGTCACATAGTTCAGGTAATGGCCTGTAAAAACAGGTCTGTGTGCAGCAGGATACAACAGTATCAGAAATGTATTTTCTGTCATTTGCAGTGGCTGCCTGAAGCTTTGCAGTGATGTTTGATTAAGAAGCATGTTCATAAGCCTCACTTGAACAAGCATCGAGTGCTGCACCTGAAGTTGGTGATTTTAGTAGTAATACCATAATGATATTACAGTAACAATGAAGTTAACTAAACGAAACATTCATTTATTTTCTTCATCCAAACGGAATGACTACCACTCCCCAAATTGACAACACACTGATGTCACACAGTCATCTATAACCCAATCAATATCAAGTATCGGTAGAAGCAGCCCAGATAGGCGATGAGGACAGGATGTACGTCGGTCATATAAAAGCTTTTAGTGTGCTCCTGAAATTGCAAGGTGAAACCAAAACTAACCAGATCAAAGTGAACCTAAATATCTGTGAAGAAGCAGGGTTGATATTACATAATGACATTATGTGTGTGTTCAGCAGAGTAGCTGTAAAATCAGGTCTGTGTGCAACAGGTTACAAACAAGTCAATTTTGAAGCAAATGGTAAAGTAAAAAGGAAAATAGAGTATGATCATTACTTGAAATGAAGAACTACTGACTATTTGACAATATTTGCTTCTTTGTTCCTTGATTTTTGCAGCATTGCAGAAGATAATCCAAATAAAATAATACATCCTCCAGCAGAAAGAGGATCTAAAAAGAGGGTGTTAGTTTAGTCAGAATTACTTTCACTCTGGACCACCGAGAGGCCGAGATTAAAACAAAGCATTGCTGCGTGTTCCATCTTCAGTCTTTATTTCCTGTGTTTGCACTGAATCATTTGCTCCTGGTAATCTAACACTCTTCAGAATGGGAACAAAACCAACAGTGGGCGAGTTATTGCATGCAATTAGTAGTTTAACACAGTGGACTTCAGGGTGAAAGACAAACTGGTTTTTGCAGAGAGATCAGTTGAAGTTAATGTACAGTAAAGTAGTTCAACGACTTTGTGTTGGATTCCCTTCTGGTATAGGGAATGGGTGGAAAGAGAGGAGGACGATCCAGCAACAACAGACCTGCTATTTTATCTCCCAGTCACTTCCACCAATTAACACATTCCTCCACCATGCTATGCACTACGAGAACATATTAGAAAACAAGGGTGTGCAACCCCATTTCCCGGTACCCCAAGTTAATTTGCATGGGCTGCTAGGAGGAGGGGACGGGGCACTAACAACAATGCCTCAATTGAGTATCCCAGAGTGGTGCCCCAAACTCTAAATGTGACTCACCTCATTTAAATACCATAAGTCTTTAAGTGACTGAAGTGTAACAATGCAATGAAAAGGCTCATCAGGGGGACTTTGCACCACAGTGGATCAAATGTGTGGTACTCCTTGAATTAAAGATTCAGACATTCTATTCACTGTTCCTGTAATTGAGGTAATTGCCTACAGCTCTTTTCAGTTGTGTGTGCCCTCCTCTGTCACATTCATCACATGTTAGTGTGTTGTGGGCTGAAAGGCATTTAGTGTGGCTAATAATTATCCCTATTATCTACACCGGCCTTTTCCAAAGTCTCTGAGCAGCAACTGTCAACGGCCTAATAATCATAATGCACACAGAAGAATCCCACACACACCTTTCCATATTCTCTCCATTTCCCTCAGTCTGAAGCGCTCTCATCTCCACTCTCCTCCACATTTCTTACACACAAACACGCACACACACACAGTGACATACAGCCAGCATTTCCTCCTCCACTCAGGCAGAATGGTATCACTTTCCACCACGACCTGCATCTCATCTCCCTGCTGCTTTGTAAGTGAAAGTGGAGACATTGAGAGGCAGTCTGTAAAGACTGGGATTAAAAAAAAATAAAAGTGTAGGTTTTCTAAAGGTTCCTACAATTTTTTTTACAGTAAGACAACAAGCAAAATGTGTGATTAAGTTAAAACTGTTCAGGTTACAAGGTCAGTAGGTTATATTCAGTACAGGTCAACAATATAATGAATGTGGAAATTCAATGATCTATAATCAAATGTCTTCTTTCTTTGCTGGTTGGAGCAAATAAAGAATTCTGATCATGGCAACCTCTGACCTGTTATTCCACCATCCACCTCCTCCCATTATCCATTTTTTTTTTAATTACTGAAACCACGTATAGGCCCACATGGTAAACTAGTGACTTTGCACAAATCAGGAAGAAACCACCTCATTCACAAACTTTGCAGATGATAAACAAACAACTAAAACAGCTTCCGACTGGAACTGATGTCACCTCAGCAACACAAGAGGGAACTACCCTGTGAGAGACTAAATTCAAGGCACCGCAGGCAGACAACAGCAATCTGCATGGCCCAGATTTCCCAGCGTTACTAGGGAGTATAGCCATTACCGCAACATACTGATACTTGAATATTTCTAGATAACGTATTCTTGGAAATACCTTCATCCTTTGACTGAGAAACTCCAGATGACTCTTAATGAGCAGTGGAGGAGTATCTGGCGTCTATCATCCAGAGTAACTGAGCTAATGCTGAGTAGTGTTGCCCAAGCGGTGAGCACATTGCAAAATGTCAACTGTGAACAAAGAGCACACTCTGGTTAAAATCATAACACTGAGAGTTACAACCATAAACTGTGCATCCACTTCCTCCTATTATACAGAATGCTGCCATCTTGTGAATTTGGAGCCCGAGTCTGTATAGTCGTGATCAGGGATGATGCCGTGGTCGCATGGTCCCGCTGACACGCGTGCCTGACCAATTAAGTCAGTCTCAGCTGTCAATCAACATTCAGCCCATTTTTATAGATTCATCATGTACCATCTGCTAACATGGAGGAGGCAGGATTAATGACTAAACTGCAGACAGCACTTTGGCTTCACTTATAGCTTATAACCATTTTATATACAGTTAATGGTTCAAATGAGACTGTGATGGACAGACAAACAAATGCAGTACAAACAAGTATTTTTCAGTGCCTACAATGAAGTGTTGTGATATTACATTACACACAAAAACTCCTTCATGTCTGCATGAAAAAAAACACAAGGCATAACCTCTTCAGAGTTTCTAATTCACTACCAAGAAAAACAGCTGCTTTTAATAGGCAGTTCTTGCACAGAGCAACACTTTGTATCACATGACCTTAAAAAGACATTTAATCGTCCCTACAGCTCTTATCTGTCTAATCTGGGCCCTCAAACAAACGTCCAGTAGAGAGGAGGAACATACAAGACTGAATAATAAAGAAACCATTTCAGTTCTGGTTACTTATTCATTGCATACAGCTGACTCCAGACTGTGTGGTAGAACTGGACTGGTCAGTGACATAATGATAGAAGGGAATGAAGGAAGTGATAAGACCTCACATCAACCCAGGGGCCTTTCCTCTCGTCGTCTCAGTCCACATCCGTCCATCCAGTGTAGGATCTCATCATTTCTGCATCACAAGCAGCTGCTCTGAATATGAGACATTAGCTGATATGGCTCAATGCAAACGGACCAGGTTACAGTTTTCTGTGCCAGTCTTGTCTTGTCTCAAAGCTTTTCAAAGTTGAAATGAACTTATGACACAAACCAGCATACAGAAGATTAATCTCATCAGGTTACTAATGCTATGTCAGCAGCACTCAACACTTTACCCGAGATTTCGTGTATTTTTATTGCAAACACTTCAGCAGCTGAGCTCACTCTTTATTAATTCCTCCCTCTCGCTAAAGTTGTGCTACTCAGCAAAATCAGCTGTGACATGGTTTGTTTGGAATACAGTTTGTGCTGAGTAGGGCCATGACAGTTGAGGCCCGTTGCTTAGTACGGCTCAAACAATAAACTGGTTTGAAACCCAAGCCTAAGACAGCTAGCTGACCTCTGAGCTTTACATTTGACCCCTCTGTCAGCTGATGATGCAAAATGAGGTATGCTTTCAACACATGGAAGAACACCAGTGGTGACAAGCACATACCAATTTACTTAAAACTAAGAAACTAAGTCATTGCCTATGAAATAATCAGAGCTTTTTGCTGTTGCCTTAAATTAAGTTAAGGATTTCTCTGGGTTTGAACACTGCACAGGCTTATACATAGGTCTGGTAATTTTTTAGGATATTTTAATTAAGAATTGTTGTAAATGTAATGTAACATATTATACATTTAAGTTATTTGTAGAAACAATCTACTATGGGGGCGGTTGTGAGGGGGTAAAGCAGTCGTCCTCAAACTAGAAGGTCGTCAGCTCAAATCCCAGCCCATGCTGAACCCTGAAGGGCCCCTCATAGATGTTGAATGCACTAATTGGGAGTCGAATTTCCCAACAAATTTCAACTGCAGGTTAGTTTTGACAGACAGACAGACAGCAGACTGGTTATATCAGCACCTGTTTTGTATTATAGATGCAATTTTACAATAATTACCGCCTCGCTAATTAGGTATAAATCTGTCGATCCCAAACAAGCTCTAATCATTTCTGCAATACAAGCAGCTCTGTCCCCAGTGCTTTGAAGACGAGACATTAGCTGGTCCCAGCCTCCTGTATGTGTCTCAGACTATCTGCTGAGCTGCTTCTTAAAGATTAATATGAACACCATTCTTCTTCTCTTGTGGGTAGTAGTAGACTAGGTCTTTGCAGGTCATGTACATCACAGATGTCATAAGAGCTCAATTTCAAAATGCAATCTACTCATTTTCAGATTTAATTTCAAATTAATGTTTGCAAGTCAATTCCTCAACAAAGCACAACAGGACGACAGTGTACTGGCTAAATTAGATTATCTTTTAAAAGTTAGAACCATTTCTTCCTCACACGAAGCTCGAATCTTTTAACCTTTTCTGCCCTTGTGACTGGTGTTTCTATATTAAGCCTGCTCACAGCATTATCCTATGACACTGATTGATGATGATACTTTACATGAGACTTTTTCCACTGCAGTTTCCTGTCAGATCAACAGCCCAAGGTTTGTATTGGCACACGACATTCTATTACAGTCCCGAAAACAATCAAAGTTAAAATGGAAACTGACCCTTTAAATATTGTATATTTGTTAGTATGAAATCCACAAAGATGTGAAAACAGAGTTTTGTTGTCAGGTGTGTGGTTCGGAAATGTCTCTCTGGCAGATCTCCGCCACAGTTTCCTCCTGTAAAGCAGCAGTGTGTGTCACTGGCACACAATACTTCTCTGTTCACCGGATGCCAAATGGCCCAGTCATCACCCTCCATGCCACCCCTCCCCTCCACTCCTACCCCTCCTTCGCTATCTGTCTCAGCCTTTCTGTATCTGTCTTTCCCTGACCACGACAGAAGCTGCTGATGGTCAGTCAGATTAGCATCCAGCCGCTGAAGGGACGACTCCAAAGCCGACAGAGAAAGAGCTGCTTTGTCTTGATCTGGTGCCGACAACCCCGGAAGTAAGAGAGGAAACTGGGTGGAAAGAAAAACGATAGGGATATAATAATGTCGAAGTGTGAGAGAGTGAGTTTGGAAGATAACTTAAATACAAAACTGGAAGAATCTTGGTAGATATCATGTCATACATCAAATTACATCTCTTAAAAGAGACAACTAAAAGATTAATAGCCTATTACTTATATTTCATGTTGAAAATTGTAGTTCATAGTTTAACAATAGACTGATGACTGGTATAGGAAAATAATTAATCATTTGGTGGATGCATTTATTGACTGTCTTGGTTTGCTACAAAGTAAAATATTATATTACACCTTACAAAAATATATCCTTGAGCACCAGATCAATTGATAAATAATGGGCTACTTTCTCAACCAACATCTGCAGATATTATGCAACATTTGAAACTTAAAATGTGATGAAGTCAGATTAGAGATTTCCGAGGAAGAGTGGGAGTGGGCATTTGAGCAAAACAATTCAAGTCAAGACTCATTCTTAAGATGGAAGGAGTCAGTCAACAGCAACCATTAAAAAATGTTCAATATGGTGTTCCCTTAAAAAACTGTACTGTTACACCGACTCTTCTCTTTATTTTATTGGCAAGTGACACTCGTTCTAACTTTTTTTATTGCAATTAAGTTTTATTTCCTCATTTTAAATTGTAATCATTAAGCAATGAATATGGTTTAAGCCCCTTTATGGTGTATAATTGTATGTTATATATTCTGTATTGTGGAGTTTTTGTTGTGTTCTAATTGTTAAAATGTCCTATGCACCATAAACAAACTCTTTGACCCAGTGAACCTAGAAACCAAAGCCCAGCTCCACCCTGCCATCTATTCAAAGTCTATTCAAATCCAAACTGACTCGACAAACTAAAAGATGGCACAGTCTCCACTATTGTACAAAGTAAACTACTCCTACACACACTGCTGCACCAACACCACATGTCTTCTGTTATCATCTATATATATATCATACTTTAATTTCACCAGAGCCAAGAACCTCCCCTCCAAGGCCTTTCCATAGGGTCACTTAGCAATTAGTGGTGAGCTAAGAGCTAAGTTAGCAGAGAAGCCTGCCCTTTGATGCTACGGCACCATATGATAGGCAGCAGAGAATGATTCCAGCTGTTTAAATCTTAAGTAAAGGGCAAACACCAAATTACATCTGTGTCAGTTTTAGGCTCAAATTATGGCAGCTACTCGTGCAGGTTCTGTATTATCTGTGTCACTTCCAGGTCCAGTGTGTAACATTTAGGTGAAAGGGATTTATTGGCAGACATTGAATATAAAATAAATAGTGTGTGATCATCTAAACTGTGTTGTTTTCTTTACCCTATATGGGTCCTTTATATTTAAATACTTGATATTTACATCGATAGCAGGTACTCTCTTTTACAGTCGTCCAAACTGGACAAACTAAAACCCTTTTGAGTTTTTATGATAACTGAAAGCTACAACAGGTTCTCTCTCATGTTTGGAAGGGAAGTGTGAGGTGAGGGGGTATTCAGCTGCAACATGCAACTTCACAATGTCACTAAACTCCACACACTGAACCTTTCAAGACAGCTTTTGAACTGGTACTTGGCTACAACATGAGAACATGGTTACTGAAGGAAATGTGTTTGGGTTTGGTGAATGAGAAAAGCCATCACACTAGAAAAAAAAGCAACCTGATTGCCTACAACTTCACCGATTTGACACATTACATTAATGAAAAATATCACGGCAAATCCAGAAGATAGGAGCAGAAACACCTCAAGAAGCATGTCCATCAAACAAGCAGTGACACACGACAGAAGGACACATTAAAGAGAGAGAAACACAAAAAACACAACGTTTCTTCTTGTGTATAAATACCATTCTAACAACAACATGTACTGTTAACACAGTAGGAAATGCCCCAATGCAAATGTAGGATAGCTGAATTCCATTAGGCTGTTTCACTGTAAGGGGCCTGTTGTTTTGTGTACTGACCGATTTGCACAACATCAAGGATCACGAGAACATTTGAATGGAGCCGTGCCATTGTTTTTGTTAATAACACCCCTGTTTTTACTACTATGAGGAGTGTTTGCTCACCCATGAATTATGTGGCCTTACTTGTTTGATGCACTGCCACTGCTGGGCTCAACATTGAGATGACTGTCGGACGGACAATGGTATTGTCCACTGGCCTTACTCTAATTTAAGATTTACTTTAAATTTATTTGCAATGGATCTCACCCTTGATCAAAGGGTGTTATGATTCTCCAAGTCCTCCCTCAGCTATATACACACACATTTAACAGGAAGTCAGTTAGGAAGCACAGATTCAGTACTATCATTAATATCACACCAACACTAACTCAAATAGCTGGATCAGGTTTCAGAACAATAGGGCCAACTCAGAGCCAACCTTTTCAATTCAGTTGTGTTATTCTAGTTTCTTCAACACACACATACTACATCATTAATAAGCAATACCCTGTACTTTCGAGAAGGAGAGTTTACAGTACATAGCATGAAAGAAGCTAAAAACAAAGGGTTAGCAGTTTGGAGGTATTTCACACTTTCTTTTCCAATTAATTCTGTGGCTACTTGCAGTATCTGCAAATTCAATCAGTCAATCAGTTCAAATGTTTTGAGGGTTGGCAGTAGTACTGCAAAGTACAGCACAACTAATTTAATCAGGCACCTCCGGAGGAATCATGCTAAATACAATTATTAGTTCAACTAAACAAGAAGGGGGGAAATTCAAAGTGGCATTTAACTTGGCAGAGATGCAACAAACTTTATAACAGAAAAAAGTATTGATTTCATAAGCATCCCCTGACAGTCATTGAAAACCAAGTAAACACGTGGTACCAGGGTCAAGTTAGCTGATAATGCTTGCATTGTGTTCTCATTGAACGTAGTTATATTGTTTTATACTGGAATTTCAATTCCTGGCCAGTTTGTTGCTGTTGAATTAGTGTTCAGTGCATACGCTATGTTTTCTTAAGCTGCAAGGGTTAAGCTCTCTCTGCCACAGAAATGCTTATTCTTTCCACCATACCTGATAAGACCTAATTAATCTAATAGGCCTAGAGTTACAACTCAATGACTGAGACTTTAAACCCTCCAGTTAGTGGACAATGTACTGTAAGAAATGGCTAACATGAGGGAGGATAATGGGCAGTGTCCAACATAAGTACATTGATTTACAGGGAACAGAGTACAGCACGTAGTCTCTGGTTTGTTTAGACACCTCACATTCCTATCTCCTTGTCTACCATCATCCTGACTGAATAGTTTCAATCAAATAGGCCACACCACCAAAGAGTGAAGATGGCATGGTGATGATTGGTTCTAATAGGCTGTTGTGAAGGGGTTTTCACAGTCAAATTGCTCTAATTGCACTCAATGAGCAACAAGGGACTAGGCCAAGACTGAGTCTATACTGTTCTGAAGATGAATGGATGCCTGTCTGATACACACATACACAAACATACACACAAGAGGCTTGAGAACATGTTTTCAAGTTCCGAGACAAAAGTGAGCATTCACAGGCACATGCACACAGACCTCCTTTTGCCATTCATTAACGTGTTGTGGGGTGTAGTCGAAAGGCAAAAAGGGGCAGAAAAGAACAGGCAAATTAAAATGCAGCCTTGGGGCGAGGTGGTGGGTGCCCTGCAGCCAGGAGGAGGTAGCAGGAAACACAGCAACAAGTGTACAGAGCTACAGCTGACATTATTTGAGATGGCCCTCGCACAAAGGTGGGGATTTAGCCGGTAAGAGCCAGTGTTTCTGTCTGGAGTGTGTCTTTGCCAATTGACAGGAAACAGACAGCTAGAGTAAAACCTCTTGGGCTAATCAGATCCATTCTGTTGAGCTCCCGTTCACTACTAGACCCCACCCACCATAACAAAGAACCCTGCAAACCAAAATAAAGAAGCTTCCCTATTTCTCCCATCACAACACAGATTTCCGTGCCTCATTTCGCTGCCTGAGCTATATACTAAAATAGTTGTCCTGCATTAACATCACCATGTGTGCCTAGTTAACATTACACTTAACTCTGGTGGCAAACACACTCTCAAATGGCTCTGGCAGCCGACAGCTAGCTTGTGGTTACCTCAAACTGACATGACAACAAAATGCCTAGAGATAAACGATCGGAAGTGTGGCTGCATATCACACGAAAGGATTCTGACACCAGCACATGCAGCAAAGGTTTGAAAACAATTTAGTGTTGACAAACGTAATGAAGCAGGACACAGGATACTTTTGAAAGCAGATGGATGCACCATGTTCGACTGCTTGCATGACCCTGTGCCAAGCACAACAGCTGTGGGGAGACAATTGATGGCGAGTTTGGGGCTCGAGTATTTGGCTGTATCAAGCACTGAAACTGTTATTCAGTGTTACATTATTGTAGTTGGGTTAGGTTTTTAACTGTTAAGTTTATGTGTTAAATTTCAACTAAAAAGGCTTCTCTTATTGTGGATCATCATTTTTGAAATCATGCATTTTGCAGGTAACATGTTTAAAAGAATGGACTGAAAGATACACAACCCTACAAACTATGGCCTTACTGCAGTAAGGTCACATATATCTCTAGTGGCACCAGTGACTTTACAATATGCAGCCATTCTCTGAGTGAGTGTGTGTAAATATTAGAAAGGAGATTAAAAAGCAAGCGTAAGCAACACTTCACCATCTGCACTTTCCTTAATGCGTATGATCTCAAATGATACTGCAGCTAGGAAGCCATGAGAGGTCAAGCTGCGAAAGCAGGATACTTTACCCGGAGGTGATCACTAACAGTCGACAGAAGAAAGGAGAAGGGAGCTTATTTTGATCAAGCAAAGAACACGTTTCTCTCCTAAAGAAGTAACACACTTTTCATGTGATCTTAACTTCTAGATCCTGTGAGCATTACACTTCTTAAACGTTTGTGACACAAAGTTGTGTTTCCCTCTGTTATTTGATATAGCAACAACTCTCCCAGCAACAAGCAGCAGATGGTAGTGACATCAGCCTGTAATGTGCATGTGCTACAACATAAGTGTGTCCTTATTAGCCATAGACAAATGACAGTCTGTATCTTATGCACATGTTTAAGTCAATATCATCTTTCCTGATCAAGGCATGTGGAAGGAATGCAGGAAATATTGCAGCCTCATGGTCCAATAATACAGCAGCCGATACTCATCACTGAGAGGTGACATACTGTAGCTCCTGTCATGCTGATAGCACAGACTCAAGGCTGGGATCAAGTGGCAAAGATGGCAAATGGTATTTTGTTCAGCGTCTTATTTTCAAATCTACAGCATTTGACTTTTGACTTTTTGAACTCCTTCAGTCAACTTTCTAACACCATGAGCACACTGTAGTCGCATAAACACTATCGACAAACCCTCTACAGCTGCTGTGATTTGCTGAATTGAACCGCAAACAACTTTTGGTCTATTTTGGTTGTTTGCTCCCAGTGTGTTGAATAATTCACAGAGCTGCCATAAGGGGAATAGGCATGGTAATGCTAGGCAGGGGCCATGCATGGAAAACCCTCATAAATAAAACATATGACAAATAAGCTTGACATCAGTCAAGAGATCCCACAGCCAGACTAAGACAACAGCCTTCCCTGACTGGTGACTGGTGGTTACAAACATATATGTTACAGACGTACAGTTAGTCCATGGCTTTACATGCAAACATGGAGTGAGGCATCAGATATAGCTGAATAACAAACATAACAAACCTAACAGTTAATATCTTAAAACAGGAGCAAACACATCATAACCATAACCTTCTTCCTGAGGGTTCAGGGTCCGACTTCCTTTCCCACACCCGCTATTTTCTATCCCTCTGCTTTCTTCATCAAACGATAAGTGAGTCAAGAGGGCAGCATGCCTGCACGATGAGGGCGGCGTTTTATGTACACAAGCTGGAATACAACGTGGCCAGCGTCGGTGTCTGATGGCTGGCATCTGCTGGGTGGGCTCATTCCAGTGCAGCACTGCGGAAGCTTAGGTGGTGCAAGGGGAAATCCTACACCTCTGTAGGGCAGAGGCAGGGGCAAAACCACACAGCTTCAGTACTGGTGATGCTTATCAACTGCGACCATGCCAAAGACCCTGCTTTAATCCCTCTGTCTGGGATCAGCAGCGCAGCAGGAGGCTCATTGGTCCACTGCAGACTTGCAACAGAGATTAGTGTTACAACGGAGTAAGATGGTGATTAAGTGTAGAAAGACGGGAGATGGATGAATGAAATGAGAGACAAATGTGTGTTTTGGTGAGTGGGAGAATGAATGAATGGAATGAAAGGATGAATGAATGGAGAGACAGATGTGTCCATGTGCAAAAACCAAGACAAACTAAATCAAATGTATAACTTTTGACTGACAACACATGTTCTTGTAGTTTATAGAAGCTTTCTTTCATAATCATCTGATGTTTTAGTTATTCCATTTCAGGAAAGAATGATACTCCAACACTTTGCACAAGTGCAATCATGGAGAAACCTCTACGACCTCAGACAAAAATGCAATACCCAGTATAAAAATATTTTGTATAACTGGATCAGGTTCCTGTACCAACATGCTTCTATTCATATTTCATATGTTGCCAAGTTTAGCAATGGCTGTTCCCCTCAATATGTCACACAGCAGCGCTCAGAGACCTGGACTCAATCCACTCAGAGGGTCTGAGTCTCAAAGCAGCGAAAGCAATGTGACAAGCTCTTTTTACATTGTAAAGTCTGCGTGTACCAGAATGACTGCATTCCTTTATTATAACGTTTCTTAACTCGTTGACATATACCACCACACTGGAAAACCTTGCTGCTTTGCATTCAAATTCAGAATACCGGTTTGGTGCAGAGTAGTGGACAAGGTTTCTCCTCAAATAAGGCACTGTCCTGTGATTCTGAGATAGTTGATAGTGATCCAAACTAATGCTTGGATTAAGATTCTTAAGCCACTGTATCCTACCCAGCCTTAAGCTCCAAGAAAATAGCCCTGCTGCTGACGGGCAGTTTTGAATGCCAACTCCACGGGCCACAGAAAGCACAATGGCGTGGTGACAGGTATCTCGGCAACTCAAGACAGGCAGTCGCAATGGCGTTGAGTGTTTGTCTCCATAAGCAGGTTGCTCAGACTCATTTTCAGAGTTGAACCCTGGGCACATTAGCATTCTTGTTCCCACACCTTCCTCCCTCTACTCGGTGACCCTCCACGCTAGGAACAAAACCCTGGGAATGTGAGTTATGCGGAGCCGCAGCTCCAAGACACCTGTTCAGACAACCAACCCAGGGGCAAAGCCTCATACTCAGTGCTTTGTCTGAGCCGCTGCATCCGACCCCACCCTGACCCCAGCTGCCTACAAAGAAACAGTGGTGGGCGACCTTCCCAGGAAATCATACCACAATCTTTTCAGCACACAATCACAAAATATGATCTTTTATTCCCAAATTTGAAATGTACTGCACAGAAAATCCAGACTTTTTATATTTAATCAGCATGTAGATATAGATGAGTGGAGTTTAATCCAACAGAATTAAACACCCTTTCCTTTGGGTGGTTCGTTTTAAAGTGTTTGAATAGATTTACTGTATTATCTCTAGAGGCGTTGACCATTTCCCGACAATGTTTACAGAGAAATATCTGGCAACGTAACAACCGCAGTCAAATATTGATGTTAAGTGCTTTTTCAGCGTTAGCTCCTAAATGATGAAAGTGGGGCCTTCTAGTCGATCAATATGTTGGTGTGTGAATACAGCGAGAATCTACATTATTATGGTAGACATCTGATGTCCACAGAGACGTCTGAGAACATCTTCAGGAAGATTAAATTGTCAGATCACCCACTCCTACTTCAGGGCTGTGAGTGTTAAATAAAGAAACAGGCATGCCATTTTCAGTCCAGCTGGGAATATATCCAGGAGGCACAGTGTAGCAACTATCAACACTTTGCATATTACCTTCAATCCCCAGTGAAAAAAAACCTGTGAAGAGAGGGCACAGACTTATCATGATGCTTAGCTGCTGACCTCATAAACAGAAACCAGAGATTACGTGACCAAAACACTTATAATCAAAGTCTCCTGAGAGACTCTCCCTACCCAGTTGGAATTCAGACTACAGGCCTCCCACCTTTTTCTCGGAAAGATTTAAAAGAAGAACTGTGCTATTCCCACCGAGAGCAAAGGAGCTGGCCAAAACTGCTGACAAACCATTGAGGTTTCAGAGTTTACAGAGAGAAATGTGGGCTCTCTGGAGATTCCCTCTCTGTGGCATTCAAATACAAGGGAGAGAAGGTCATCCTCTCACAGTCTCCCTTGTTCTCAGTCAATAATGGTATTGAGGAGGGGATCAAAAAGAAACAACATCATTACTGCATTATTGCTTAAGCAGATATTTGAAATAATGCACAAAATAATTCAATGAAACATGTTAAACTTAACAACTTTTTTCACTCCTCAGCTAAATGATGGCCATGTGTGCATTCAAAAAGTATGCAGACTGTTTCTGTCACCAGGAATAAATGACTCAGTGGAATGAAACATAATAGCATTCCCATCTTCAAGAAATTACTACTGACATCTTGGGTCTCTCTGAATCTTTACCACATAAAGAAGCAGATGCTATTGTGGCTTTTCAAAAATGAAAATGCACTCATTATCTACTCACCACTATGCTGGTGGAGGGGGTGAAGTGTTTGAGTCCACAAAACACATTTGGAGGTTCAGGGGTAAACAGCATTGCAGCCAAATAATATACAATTGAAGTATGGACACTTGATGACACCACAGGAGCAGGACAGTAGTTTTTTTCTGTTGTTCTTTCAAAGTGGTTGCCATTTACTTCAATTCTACTGGATTTGGCTGCAAGGCTGTTCACCCCTGAACCTCCAAAAGAGTTTTGTGTACTCAAACACTTCACACCCACCCCTCCATAGTGGAGAGTAGATGAGTGCATTTTCTTTTTTTGGGGGGGGGGTGAACTATCCCTTGAAGGGAATTTCATTTTGCAGAACAGATGCAGAAGAATCCCACCATGTGACGATGCCTCAGTGATATCATGGCAGAGAGATTGTTTTTTTTGGGAAACAATTTCGCGGGGCGGGGACAAAAAAACGAAAACACACGGTGCACTGTATCATTATGATCCACAAAGTCAAAAGTATGCATAACAAGTGGCTGGGCTGGGATGTGATGGAGCCTGGCCAAGTGCTGAGTCTCTGAGCAGCGCTGGCAGCTCATGACTCTCGTCGCTGACAGCCAGTGACAAGCTCCGTGTCATCCCACTTGACTTTACAGCCTCGCACAGGGCTCTGCATTGACCTCCCTCAGCTCCGGACCAGGCTACACACTGACACACTGTACTTCCTGGAGAGTTTTTGAGGAAGCCCTCTCTGCGCTGAGGGTGTGTGCGGGTGATCTGTGGAAGTTGGGCTCGTGTCAAGAGGAGATTTGGTCACTGTGGTCCAAGTTTGCACACACACACACACACACACACACACACACATACACACACGTGTATATACGATGCTATACGGTCCCTGGAGGTGGCACCTTAGCTGCATGTGTGCTTGATAACGTTACAAACAGCGTTGCGTTGTAATAACAACACACCATGCGCAACCACACAGCAAGACATGCCTCTACATGACGTCAGGTGGGATTTAATTGAAACTGAAAGCTCACATTGATAAACACTGGACACGTTGCTGAGAAGAAAGTTTTGAGTTAGTTTTCATATTGGGTAAAAACTCTTTTTACCAAAGAAGACAAACTGCTAATGCCCCTGAAGGTTACTTGAACCTGAGCACGCTGCCGGGTTAACGTCACTGTGTTGCGGCTCCACATCCTCCATTGAAGCCCAGTGGTACGTTCACTGTCTCTCTGGTGCTGCCTTTTTGTTTCCATTGTTCCACAGACAAGTTCTCAGCTCAACACATCACGCTGCTACTCACTCTGCACGGGAGGTCTCCGCTGAATGGTTCCCTGCAGTGTTTACTCCTTCCGCACGGGAAAACTTCTCTTCTTCTTCCTCCAACTTGCGTGATTTCCTCCCTTCACGCGCTGACAGCCATCCCCGCAGAGTGAGTCCGATGCGTGCGGGACTCAAACCTTTCAAAATGTTACGCCTCGGCTTCGCCACAGGGCATTTGACGCGGTTTGCGGAGACGCTGACCTGGGAGCGGTTTCTGTGTTCTGCGGCCGCGTTCGGCGTGTGGCTGTTTGTCGTCACGCCGCTGGTCTGAGATCTGTCGCAAGACCGGGCTCTCGCCGAGGAACCCGCCAACTCTGTCCTCTCATTGGTCGGTATTCCGCGAGGGCGTGCACAGTCGTTTGATTCTGCATTCTTATTGGTTCGCAGCATTGTCAATGAGCGGCGAACGCCTCCATCGTAAATTCGCCTAATCCTCCGACGGGAGAAAACAACCACAACTGTGACGTCACAATTCTCTAAGAAATATAGTTTATACTCATGTTCATGAGAAACCTCGAGTCACAGAACATCTACTGAGCATCGTGAATAGCTTTTCATTTCATTTGACTTCAGTTATACTAGTAAATCTTAACATGACACATATCAGTTTATAATTAATCAATTACATTGTTATTCAGAGTTATTATTTTCATTAGTTTAAGACTCGAACATCCCCTTATTTCAGACAGACATTAGAACCACACATATACGTTGGAATGAAAATATTCACTTGAGAAATGTTCAAATAACCTATGAGATAAGATCCCTACATTGTTATAAAGTTGTAATAAAGAGAACCCTTACTTTTTTCAAGTTATTGCATGTTATTTGGGAGTGGTCAGGTAATTCAAGTCAGTATTAGTTTGGGGAATTTTGTTTCTTATTTACCAAATGTTTATAAAAAAAGAAAGTGGTTTAATAGCTCCCTCTACAGTCCATGTTTAGACAGAAAGCAACAAGTGGCATTGGACCAGAAAAAATAAATTTGTGGAGGATGTGAGTTGATTCTTCCCCAGATTTTTTAATGAATACATTGATTAATAGAAAATATGCAATCCCTTGTTTTAGACCAGAGTTTCCTTTCTAATGAAAATGTCTAATCCTGCAGACCACTGATTGTGGGGAAAATCATGCACCCAAACAGAATATCTCATTATTGTAAGATTGAACATACAGACTCACAAAAAATGGCATGTCCATCTGTCTGTGTGAACAGATTCTAGAAATTATAACAATAGGCGCACCCCCCTTTGTGCCCTCTTGTCCCCACATTAAAGTGTGCTGTGTGCCAAAACGCTGAACTGCAGCTTCTTTTGTCTGTGGCCTGGGATATGATGTGGGACTTATTGTTCAGGAACAATGGAGCTCAGCAGCCCTCCTCTGATGGATATTCACCCTGAAACATATCGAAAAGCCTTCACACAGCCACAAAATGTGAAGAGACTGACACAAACTTTTTTTGGATGCGTGTAAGACTTAGATGTTTGTTGTACTTGCTTCTGACTAATATGTGATGCTCTAATCATTCTTTAGGATTTTAAGTAAATTTAATAGGATTTATTTTTCTCGATTTGTGTATTTAATTTACTATCCCTCTGTTATAAACTTACTGCTGTTTTCTCTCTAAGCAACAGACTGTTCAACTGATTTACCTAAACAAGATGAATTGTCTCTTTGACGAGTACAACACATTGTGTCCTTAACTAAATGTAATATTTCGCTATGAATATTAAATGTCGTTGTATTATTAAATTAAATCTTTGATTTTAGATTTGTAAAGCACTGAGTAACAACTGTTTTGAACGGTGCTACACAAATGTATGATAACTATTATTGTTGATACTATTAATTATTATTTATATTATCACGTGGGATTATATGTAGCTAGAAATATCGACTTGTGTTTAAATGTATTGATATAATCAATGGTTATTGGTTTCAATCATCACCCAGCCTACCTGCGATATCAAAGTATAACCAATAGATGGCGGAAGAGAACAAGTCACGGCCTGCCTGTGCGCCTCCAGCGGCAGGTAAACACTGTAGTGACCGATGTGCGTGTTGTAACTAACAGTAAGATCTATAAGATGACATTAAAAGTGGACCCTTATAATAAATATATAACATAAAAGAGTGGACACGGTGCAATAATGTCCACAAGTTGTGGAGACTGTGTGACTCCAGTCTGTGTGTCCCGGATGTTCGTCGGAAGGGGGAGGTAGAGAATTGAGTTGCAGTCAAGGTTGCCAGGTTTGTACACAACCCGCATTCCCAATCGGACTTGTTTGTTATTTCCTTCGATATTGGATTTGTGTGTGCAGAAAAACATCCCGCTGACCAACACTAGAGAGTTTCTATATTCTATTGATTTATTCCTTTCTTGTTTGGGCAACATACTACTTTCCAGAGTTGATAATATTTTTTTTTATAAAAGGGAGCACACAGAGGCGGATACAGTAAATATATTAACCATGCTTATTGATGTGCAGAAGTTGTAGCCGTGGATCGAACCAACTCTTCCCAGTGAAGTGTTGACACGATCTTACTGTGCTTCTTCTCAGCCGATCGTTGTTTAATTTTTTTTTTTTTTACGCAGCCGTCCTCTGCCTGTTATGTGGCAACCCAGCCTCCAGCCCCAGTGCAGCTCGGTCTGCAGCTGGAGACGCTGAGTGTGCGAGTGGGAGATGGACTGAGTGAGGGCGCTCTTCCGACCAGCGCTGCCGATAGCATTGAAATACCCACAAGCTAGGCTCCAATCACTGACGATCCCAGGTCGCAGAATCAACAAGAGAAAAACACGGCACCGTTTTCAGTCTTTCACATCCCACTCCCAACACACTAACACGGCATTGATGGTAATGTATGCGAGGAAACAACCGAGACTCGGCGATGGGTAAACATCTTTAATTCTTTTTTCTTTCTTTTTTTTTTTTTTTACTTATTCAGATTTTCCTTTTCCTCTTAGCTACGCTTTGACAATCCGCCATTTTTAACTGAAACCAAAATAAGTGTCTGGAAACTTGTCCGCTCCGCAGTTGCGGCGCCTCTCGCTGTTCCTCAGTATTGACATTCGAAGTAGGACTCATCGCTGTTTTCTCTCCATTTGCAGGTGCGACCGAAGAGATTCTCAGCCCTATCAGGTACTTGTTAGCTTGCCGTAGCCTGCTAGCACGCTAGCTAGCAGCAAATAAGATTAAAATGGACACTCGAGCTCAGGCTTCCAGGGAGCACAGCAGGCCCCAGTCAGTGCGGAAAATAACGTGAAAAGTACACGGTCGTGTTTGATATGGACACACGAGCCCTGCAAATATCTCACATCGTTAATATCCTCGGGCAAAGACACCGCTGACTGCACGTATTCGTCGAAATCAGCGGGTTTTAGCAGAGGCTACAGGCGAGTTTTACAGCAGCTCCAAGCTAATGTTAGCTTGTTACTGTTAGCTTGCCTGCTAGCCAGTCCGATTAGGGCCTGACCGCAGTCTGTCATTTTAAGGATACAGCTGACAAGGCTCGCCAAACATCAAAGTTCTGGAGGTGTGAACTGCAAACTAATAGATTATGTAAAGCCTTAATCCACACATTGGATAGTAAAGTTTGCTAATCATCGTATGTTTTCAATTTGCTGTTTACTTAGTCTTGATCCGAATTTATAAACGTATTAGTTTGGATGCAAACATTGTTTTCAAGTGAGAGACTACTCAACAGCTTAGCGAAGATGGCTTCATTAATGTAGCATTAGAAATAATTGATTGGTTTGTCTGTGACTCACAGATCATTAATAATCAGCTGCTTGGATGTGATGAACTCTGCAAATGAACACCTGACTTCATAAAACCTTCATTCATTTGTACTGTGATATTATATTTCTTCGATTTGCCAAACACGGTGTCAGACAAGTTGCTGAAACTTAATTGAGAGACCACATAATAAGACACTGTGCATACAAGACACTAGATTGTAGTGAGGTTGGGTTTTTTTCATTTGTGTGTCCGCAGACTCTCAAATACTCATCCAAGAGCCATCCAGGAGGGGACCACCGACATGAAAAGATGCGAGACTCCTCAGATGTCACTCCTCCCTGCAAAATGCTCCGGAGGTCTGACAGCCCTGAAAACAAACACATCGACAGCACGGGGCACAGCAGAGCAAAGGCTGTCCACACACACCGGGCCAGGGACAGGGATGGAGGTGAGACGCGGTGGTTATGCAGAATAAAATGGGTTTAAAGTGAAACAACACATTCCTTATTTAATGACATAAGATGATGCTGTCATGTAAGGAAATGGGAGGTGTTGGTTTTTCCTCCGTACAAATGCACAATTCATACTGACTGAGCTTTATTACTAAAACTCTGCAGTGATGTTTTTTGACCTGCAAACATAAGTACAACCTGCTTAAAGCTTATTGATGTTATAATGTAAGTATTCCAGTTGTAGCCTTGGATCATATAAGCACGAGCTGTGGTCGATGCACTATTGAACTTAAGCAGCATCTGACCATATTTGTAGTTCACCAAGATGCATTTTAAACTCACACACACACGCCCCGCCCCCACTCGCTCACACACTGACACTCGGACAGTGAAGGAGAGATGAGAGGCGTTGAACGAGGCGGTAAATGTCGAGCAGTGGCGACAAAAACAATTTAATTCAGGGTTTCCACGACAGACCTCGAAGACAAAATGATTACTGCCGCTACCTCAGGATCAGAGAAGAAGCAGTGGTGGATTTGACTCCTGTCTGGGTGTCCTCTCTCCACACTCCTGCTGACCTGCACTCATTTTTCACTTCAACAAAAAACACAAACACCTATCAGTGGTAATCAGGACCTGAACAATACTGAAGTTTACTCTGTGTTTGCTGGAACGCTAACACAATACAAAGCTAAAAGCTCATCTAATTCATAACCATCCCATCCATTTTACCGAGCTGGTAAGACAATCAATTTCATTTATCGGTTTGTTTTAATTCTAATTCAGTCAGACTGAATATTCTTTAGAATTAAGTTCATTGCTCTTTAAAAGGGTGTACCTGCATGATTATGCTATAATATTATCTTTGTACTAGTGGTATAAAATGGTTTGAAAGTGACAATAATATATAATTTATCGCAATGATTTCTCATCCAACAAAATGTGTTGTTGAGACAGCCATTCCATGATATTCTTATTGCACGAAGTTAAAGGTTTCCTTGCTCAGTTTACAGCTACAAACCCCCGAGAATTTCTTTCATATCCAGGCAAAAGGAAATTATATTGATTCTGAAACCGAATCAAGATCTTGTGAATCAGAATCAAATCCATTTATCAAATCACTGGCAATACCCAGCCATAGTTAAATATATATGGGAACTGTCAAAAAAGGTATTATTGCAGTGCCAAAAGCCGCAGTGAAAAATCTTGGGTGCACCTAAATGATGTGCTAAATTAAAAGGTTATTCTCGTACCTAGATGTGTTGTGAACATATTCACATTCTGCTGCAGTTTCATGAAAATTAATAACATGCAAGCTGTCCAAGCATTCAGGAAATATTGTGTGAGGGGCAAGAGGTATCTTTTTGCCTGCTATAGGTTTTATATCCAAATTTGTTCATTTGCTAGCATGACCCGATGTGAGAGGTTTTTTTGAGGTTTGCTCAGATGGATCTTAATTGACTCTGTCAATGAAAAGTCAGAGTGGTGTTTGTTTTAATCCATTTTAATAAAACATTGTCTGTGATTTTCTTTTTAAGCTATAAAACAGATTGGCAGATGTGTGTCGCAAAACTGTGGTTAATGAGATAGCTTTATTGTGATTTGGGGCATAAGCTGAGCTTTGACAGAGACCAGTATGTTTATTTGCTAGAGTTGAGTTTGGCAAACAATATTTTGTGTAGCTAAAGAACTAATGTTGATCTGCAAGAGTTACTGCTCTGTGTGCAACATCTCTGTCTCTTGGCAAAAGATAACAAATCATCTGTGGATGAACTCATGAGCATGTTGCCTGTGGGGTTGCTTACTTTGTAGATACAAAATTGAGAATATGTCCCTGAGGTCTACAAATGAAGTTATTGGAATTGGTTCACAAAATGTTGTGTTTTATTTTCAGATATTTGAGGTTGATGTTGTGTCTAAGGCTACAGTCTCTGGCACTGGCTGTTATAAAAGAAGTTTCCAAAGAGTTATTTTATTTCTATATTTCGGCTTAGACAGCAACAGTATAAACTTCCAATATTTGCTTGTTGGGTCATTACATCGCAGGTTGGTTGATAACTATACAAATAAAGATAATTATTAAAACAGAATATAAACAATAATGCATCGAGGTCTAAAGTCAGTTTTACCATTATCTGCCAAAATGTATAATCCGTTTTCCAAATTGAGCTCATTCACAAATGTCAAAACATATTAGTCAGACCCTGTTCAGACCAAGTGATGTGATCGTTAGTGGACAGCTTGAAAGCCCAATTAATGCACCTGAGTCAAATCGACACTGTAGCTCTGACGTACCTTCACATAGACGTGTACCCTACGTAGTACGCTGACGTGCATCTCCCCAAAAATGTATCCACAAGAGCTGTGATTGGTCCACTTGGTAGCATCACACACACAGACCATCTCCTCCGAATTCTTTCTTTTAGAAGAAGAAAAAAGGTATATTGATTTCTACCTTTAAGAAAAGGTAAATATCAACATTTGACAGTCAGTATTAATAGTCTGACAGTGGTCCCGAATAAATCAATGTATGGGAAAGACTGAAAAGTATAATGAAACTTTCAGCATGTGGACAAAAATCTTATCACTGTGATTCTTTTTCACATCAGTCGATAAATCAAATCAGCGTCACTGCACTGCAGCACATTACTCTGCGCAGGTCAACAAGTGACTCTGCTCCTCTGATGTTTTCTAATCACTCACACACAGAACGGATCTGTACAAAAACCTGCTGAATTCATATTTATGTTCCTGGATCAGCAGGGCATCTCTTCTTTTGCAACAATGAAGTTAAAACACTGCGTTGAGTCATAATCTGTGGGAAGAACTTCTCTTCTGTCTGGTGTGTGTGTGGGATCGTTCCGGTCACTTTAACCCTGATGTCCTTGCTGTGCATGTTCGTCTCATGTTGTGTAGCAGGTTAAAACGTGTATCATAAACTCTAGAGCGAATCAAACAGACACAAAGTAAATGTCAGTCCTGTACCTGTCCATATAACTTGTGATCAGTGATGGTGTTTATTGGTAAAGCGGAAAGTGAGCGCAGGTCAGCAGGGGAGTGAGGAGGAAGCAGACTCTGACACATACAGGACGACCTTTAATGTGCATCTATCCTGATCCTGAAGCAACAGTGGTGGTTATAATTATTCAGTGGTGGGAAACAATGAACGTAGCACTAAACATGAATCGATTATGTCCAGTCACAGCACCAATGCAGAGTTGTCCACCTCTTTGAAGTAGCCCAAACATTGGCACGTGTGCTGCTGCTCCTATGCTCTGTGTGCGTCAACCTAACCTGGCATGGCTGTAACTCTATTCCAGCCACATGATTGGTTCGGTGCAGCGTTAGTCTCATAATCATTGGTTGTTCGGGTTGTCTGTCAAAACATGGATGGAATGAACTCTGTTGACCATGTCTTATATTTCTATAGAGGAAAAGATATATCGGCATAATGGTTTAATTGCCCAGACCTATGTGGACATGCTTCTTAATTTTATAATAATACACAAGCTGTCCACTATTGGACTGAGGTGATTTATTGTGATTGAACATGCACATAGTGTAAAGTCTCATTCTTACCGGCACGACAAGATAGTAGGTGTCAAACAGCCTGTGGTGGGACTGATCCTGTTGCTGTCGATGGTCAGTGTGACTGACAGAAGGTCAGTGTGTCTGTGAGTGAGAGAGCAGTGGTTCGCAAAGAGCCCTGCACACAGCTCTGTACTGACACAATATTACAAAATGTCAGATTTTTTTATGTTATATTGAAAAGTGTTTTATCTCACTTCAAAAATTGAATTGAGATAAAACTGCGGCAGGACAAATGAGTGGATGACAGCCGCCTAGTAACACATCTCTGAACAGGGCACCAGAGATGCTGTTTAGTATCATTGTCTCTATTTGAAACTTGTTAAAGAAACCATGTAAACATAAATAGGTGTTTAAGCTTCACTCATCAATATGTTTACATGACCAATAGATTAAAAGGATTATCTGTGAAAGATGTTTCCTGTAGTGATGTACCTGCAGAGAATGATCACTGCACTGTATGAGGAGGTTCTGCATCTTCAGCTCATTGTTTTGGTTTTCTGGCCAACTGCTTTACTGACGTGCTAGACTTCCTGCTGTCATCAGTCCTGTCTCCAGCCGCAGCAGGCAGCTGACTCTGTACTCGCTGGTTGACTGACAGACAGATACAGAAAGTAAACCCAGCGAAGCATTTAGCAGCTATTTCTCAGGGATTGGTGAAGACAAAAGGAGCACAAAGGGGAGTGAACACATCTCCAAGTGAATATTAATGTTCATCAGTCTGCTAGATACATATAAAGCAGTTGTTTGCTTACACTTTTATTATGCTGACCTTATAAGCTGCTTTATGTCACATGTTTCTGATGTAAACTTTATTTAGGAGTTCTGCCATCTCAAGTTTAAAATGCTTTGATCCAGTATCTGGAGCTAGTACCTTGTTAAAAAAATCCATTGTGCAAAGTAAGCAAGCAACATCTGTATTTTTCCAATGCAACAGGTACATGAATTTAATATTTTTCACTTTGTGCAGCTCACTCCTTTTCAGGTTGTAGTAACTACATGTCTACATTCTCAGCTTTCAGCAGGTGTTTACGGGTCTGAAGTCTAAATGGTTTAAGTTACTTGCTAATGACGCCTGCTGAATCTTACTCACTATTAATACAAACTGTTAAAATTCTGTAGCTGAGTTCAAATGCTATCAAACAGTGAAAAATAAATTCTTGTGCGAGAGGAAGAACTGCATTGCATGCCACGACTGCAGCTGAAACTGAGGTCTGACATGCGAGCATGATAAAAACTCAATGGACAATAACATTAGCACATGATGGTGCAAGGTTGCATCAAATAGGGCAATTAGAAAGTGAGAGATCTCTTATGTTGTAAGAAGTTGTCGTCCCACCAGTTTAAAAATATGGACGGCTGTCACAGTTCAAATGATAAATGGGGAAACACTGAGCACCTCAACATCAGTGTCTGCTATTATTGTCAAAGACTCAAATCTCATTGTCTTTCCAAGAGGAAAACTTTGTCAGGGTCTTCTATGTGTATGGCTCCTCTGTTTCATCCTGTGATATTTGTATTGTATTTAGGTTTTTTTCAGTTTTGTGTTTTTTCATTGGATGTTGGAAATGTAAACACGCCCACTCGCTGGCTGTGAATTTTCCTGCTGTATTCTCAGTTGGACATTTTCTGAATTTTTTTACCAGGGGGCTGGCAGGAAAAGTTCCAGAAAATGTCCGGAGCAACTGATTCAGACTTTCTCACATACAGCCCCCTCCTGAAGAGTTCAGGAAAATGTCTGGAGTCCTGTGTGAGAGCAGGTTTACAATCTAGATGTTGTTGAGAATGTTTGTTGTTGCTTGTTTCTGAGTCCCGTTTGAGACCTTACAGGATTTTTTTATCAGAGTTTTTAAAAAATGGGTGAGAAACTTAACCTTACATACAGCATCATAGGAAGTGACAGTATTTGTCTAAGAAATACCCAGTGTACAAACAACAAACAATGGGCTTTAAGCAAGAACATTTTTGTGTTCCTCTTCCAAAACCTCTTCTTTTCTGAGGTCTGCTTCTGCAATTACATCTGGGTTTCACCAAACTGTAATGAGGGTGTTTCAGCCTGATGAATGCCACGAGACATGAAAAAACTGGTGATCGCAACCTGCGTAGCTTTAAAATGAGTTGCAATCACAACAACCTCATTTTTCTGACTTGAAGTGCTTAATGAAATTGAATGTGTTACAAGCTGAAAGTGTTTATTTTGCACTACATGCTGCAGATTGCTGTATATACAGAATGTATTGGGATTGTCTTTGAGGGCTGTGTTGGGCCACAGATTTCAATAAATCTATGACAGTTGTGCACAGTACTTCTGTCCCCTCCATCTTCTGTTTGTGAGAAGACATTGCCACCAGAGGCCTTTCATGTATGCCTTGCCTTTTGTGGTTTCCTCCACTGACATATAATTATATCCCCAAAACAATCTAGAAAATGTTACAAATGTCAAAATATATGGAAGTGCTTACACTTGAAGCCTCTAATAACAGTTGGGCAGAGCTGAGACGAAAACAGGTTCAGTCATGCCATGTAATTGCTATACTTGTTCTGTTACCTGTATGGGTGGCAGCGTTGTTTTCAGATCTATTGTGATGAAGGTAGACTTGTTCTGGGCCACGTCTTAAAACTTGAGATACTTTGCTCGGCAAAGCAACAACTAAAATAGAAGCTGTTATATTAATAAATTAGATGTGTACTATCATGTAATCTTTGTGCAGTCGTCTTTCATAAAAATGTGGTATCTAGATGTAAGAAAGTGAGCATATGTCTAAGCATTAAAAGGATAACGATCCAAACAAGCTGATGTGTGCAATTCTGTTCTCAGTCATGTTTTTATGTCCATGAACTCAGCGTGTTACTGTTGTCTATTGTTACTGATTTTTTTTTCTCCCTTTGCTGTCTTTTGTTGCAGGGACCAGTTTTTCCCCTCAAGAAAATTCTCACAACCACAGCTCCCTTCATAGCTCCAACTCGCATTCAAACCCCAGCAAGACCTCAGACACAGTAAGTGTTGCCTGTGCTTTAGCACGGAGCCAGACGATGGACTCGCTTCCTTTTTAGCACAATGGTTTGAATTGTTTCTTGGCATTTGCTCTTGTTCAGCTTTGTCTGATACAGAAGTCTTAAAATATATCTTCCCTCTTGAAGGTGTCGTGTTGGAGGATGTAGTTAATGGTGCTGCTGAATTGTATTGCATTTTACAGGTAAAAGTTTCAACAGCATCCCAAATTGCAGTCTCCAAAATGAAATCAACACCTCTGTAAAGTTGTTACAAACGTAGAATATTATAACCATCATGAAGGGAGGATTTAATTTATAGCAAATCAGTGGCATTGGAAGCAACAAGGTGTCCCTAATAAATTGTGTCTATATGCTAATTCTGCTTACTATTATAGTGCTTGTTCAACATGTGCCTGCTTAATTAATATTTTAATATATAGTCATCTAATCATTTCATACTTTCTACCTCACTGCTGTCTTGATACCTGGTCACTAAGTACTTGACCACAAATTCAAATTCAGCATAAGTCTCTGTGTAAAATGTACTTGAATACACTTGAGATAATCCTGAATGAGATTTGTGGCTCCAGCTTGTTTTCCTTGGGAGTCTCTGCTTTGACCCAGTGTAGCCTTTTTTACGTGGATCCTCCGCCTCAGCCCTGACTGTATTTGTTTCTCTTAAAAACATTCGGCTGACACTGCACGTCCTTGAGTCACAAAGAATACATTTGTGAAGTTTATTTGTGGATGAAAATTGAAGGACAAACAAACCGATGAGTTCATCTGTTTGTTATTGCAATTGAGAAGGATCTGTGATGCTGTTTTTGTGTGCATGAATTTAGCACAAAACCCAAGTCACAATACAATGTCCTTTAAAAGAGAAAAGTGTTTCACATTGGTTACCTGAAAAATCTAAAGCTGTCTCTGAAATGAAAACTAAATAAAGATCTTCTCCCTGATAAAAGCGCCTTCTGAAATTGGCCCAGATAAAGCAAACTGCCTTAAAGCCCCAATCTCTCTTGTACAATTCAGGTTATATTACAAGAGCTTACATCAGACCCTCTGAACACACACACACACACACACACACACACACACACACACACACACACACAAACACACACAAACACACTGTCTGGTTTGCCACGTGTGCGTAAACATTTGCTCCTTTTTGTTTTAGTCCTACGAACCTGGTGACGACTGGTCAGAGCACATCAGCTCTTCTGGAAAGAAATATTACTACAACTGCAGGACAGAAGTGTCCCAGTGGGAGAAGCCCAAAGAGTGGCTTGAGAGGTAGCTGTAATTATTTTACCCAAACCCATTTCAATCACTGTCAGGTTGGATACATGGCTAATATCTGTTTGCCTGTATGCTTGTGTGTTTTACAGAGAACAGAGGCAAAAAGAGGCAACAAAGACTGCAGTTGTCAACAGTTTTCCCAAAGACAGGGACTACAGAAGGGAGGCTATGCAAGCATCGGCAGCCCCGACTGGTTCCAGTAAGTCTTTATTATTACAATGCATTTGTTTCCATCTGGTTTGCGTTGACAGATCTTAATGAATCAAACTTCTTTTATGTATTTTGTGTATTTTCTTTGCTCATCAAGGATGAGCTTTCTCCATCTCAGTCCTCCAAATCTGCCCTCAGCTTAAGTATAGCTGTTGTTGTTTGGTCGGTGATGACTCTTGTTGAGCTGAACTCTGGCTGATGAATGCTAAGGAACTGCTTACCAAAAGACTGAGACTAAATAGCTGAACCATGCATGCTGCTGTGGCTGCAATGTACTGCAGCTGTACACCAAAATCCTTTACAGTCTTGTACAGGGAGTGTTCACAGTGGAGAGATAATATGATTGTGTGTGAGGGTTCATTTAAGTCCAATTTTGCTCTCGTTAACACAAGTGTAACAGAGTGCTTATGGTAATAATCAGCACAGAATTTTACGTGTGTGTTTGTGAGCAGTCGAACTGAAGCTGGCTGGAAACAGATGACCCTCACAATTGTTATAATTGAGTTGATTAGGTTTCAGTGCACAGCAACAGGTCATGAAGTTCATCCCACTATCACCTCCGGCTCTCTGTAGAATTCTTGTTGCACACAGCTTTTTATCCAACATTTCTCCTCTGCTCTCGACCTTACGTTAACAGGGAAAACAGGGGAAATGGGGAAAAACACTTACAGCTACATTTTTATGACTAATTGCTGTGAATGCATTGCGAAACAATTCTGATTGTAGTCTGGATATTGTCCAGTGTGTTGACTTCTGTATTTACTCAGTTTGTTTGAGCTGCTGTCTAGCTGTCAACATTTTGAACAAAATCTTGGAAGAAATAGCTGTTATCTGGATGGTGGAAGTTCTTTGTGTTACAACAATCTTATGGTCTGTTTCTTTCATTAGTTGTTCTAACACACACACTTCAACTGGTGCCAAGTAGGGATATACATTTATATTTTAATTATACAGATATTTAGCATGAATGTGTGTATTTGACTCATTAAGTAAATACAAAGACTTCATTTTTATAGGACGAATTATTAGTTAATTTTTACTATTTACAAATAGCAGCATAAACAATAGGATTCACCCATCACCACATACCTACAGAGTAAAACAGATAAGTTGGCCGACAGTGTTTCCCTTTAACTGCTTGAACTGTAGCAGCCACCATAATCTAGTGTGTCCCACCAGAGTTTCATGATTATCCTTTTTAAAAAAAAAAAAGATAAAATAGTGTTTTGCCCTGTTGCTCCTGCTCCGTCAGTGGACCATCAAAATGTTTCTAAAGTTTTTGTTGTCCTCGCCAGGCTGACAGACCACAGTGTAACTAACACCTGCCCTCACTTATCACTCCAATGCAATTGAGAGTGTACTGTGTGCATGTCCAGTTGGCTATGATAATAATCACGTCTACTTCTTTAAATTCAGAAATGTGGGGTAAGGCAGAGAACACCTGCTCAGGAGTTACTAATGTCACAGAAATGCTGAGGTGGCACCTTGTCCAAGTGGCCGGCTTTGGGAAGCACGTCTGATGAAATCATTTTTTGTTACTCTTAACTGGTAGTAATGTGTGCTTTGCTCTTTGCTTCTCTCTCTTGCTTGCTCACTTGCTCTCTCACTCGTTCTTCTCTCCCTCGCCATATTGTTAGTTGTGGCTGTGCGTGTTCTTGCGGGGGGGGGGCATGCTCTCTGTCCCTCAGGCTCTGTTGCTCATGAAAAAAGCAGTGTTCTCTCAAAAATGTAAATGTATTCAAGCCTATAGCTTTTGTGTTTCTAAGCACCTTGGATTTTTTCTGCTCGATGTCCCTTTTTTTTGTTTGTTGTTATTTTATGCCTAACAGCAGGCTTGAAAGATTTGATTGGAAACACTGAAGGCTATTCCAGGCAAACTGTTGCTGAACATTTCTGCTACACAATTGTAGACCTCTATAAAGCTTCCCTTAAGGCTGCCATTAAATACATTTCATTTATCATGAAATATTTGTTTCTTAATACCTAATAATAAATCCTGTCCATATCTTCGCCCTTTTGCCTGCAGACATTCTGTCAACACAGTGGGACAGTGTTCATTTGTTTTGGAAAGCTGAAGTCAAGTTGTTGTCCTCTGGTATTTCTTTTAGCAGTGGGGGTGGTCCGGCCAACATAATAAATAATAAAATCAATAGTGATGTTATTGTTTTTGACTATTTCACATCAATGCACGAAGGCTTGTGTATGTGTCCGGGTGGTCCCTCTGTCAGCGCTCCTTTTGGCAGGGCCACTGGATCCAGGCGCATTGCGCAGCACCAGTCAACCAGAGACTCTGTTCTTCTGCTCTTTTCTCATCACTTGCACGTTAATCTGATCTTTATAAAAACCTGCATTGTGTCATAATCTGAGGGAAGTGTGTGTGTCTGCCCGTCTCAGTTGCTCTTCAATTAACACAAAATAGGAACTATTACATGTATTTAGTTATTAACTGATAATGTCGGGTGTGTCTCGTGTGTTTTAATACCTGTCGCAGAAACTCATGGGCGAAACAAACTAAACTTCAGTACTATAAGTTTACCAATAACTTCTCATTTGTCTCGGTGTTGTTAAAGTGTAAAGTGAGTACAGGTCAGCGGATGAGTGTGGAGGGAGGACATATGGCAGGGTAACACGACACAGCATGGTACAAAGATAGCGGGTCTATAATATAACCCAGAAGCAGCAGCATCAACAATTTTGCAGCGGCCGGCCATGTAATGAAACCAGGTCTTATATGCATGTAGAGAGTAGCTTGCCTGCACCATCAGCTGTAATCATGTGCTACAGTACGACAGTTGTACACATTAACGGTAATTCTACAGGAAGGGCTGTTTGGGATTAGATAAGGTGGAGGCTTCTCAGGTCAACATTTGGTAAAAATGAACTGAAGCTGACATGACGCTCAACTGTGTTTGGGTTAGGGGCTTCACGAAGCAACTCACTTTCGGTGTTTTTAATTGATGATACCTGAGATGTCACCAAGACGGCCGGAGAAGGATTTTTTTGATGGTTCATCAGCCCGTTACTGAGACAGCCAGTCTAATCATGAAGGTTTTGATTGTACCTGGGTGGTGTACATGCACTGTGTGTTGCAGATCTAACTCAATTTCAGCTAGTTAAATCTACCTGTTTTTTATCAATCTTTTCAAAATATGAGACATTTGCTGAGCCTTGTAAATGCAACTACATGACATTGAAGCAGCGGATGCCAAAAAAGGCATTTAGTTACAGACAATGGTGATGTATTTTGTGAATACTGTATAACAATTAGCTGCAGATTCAATTTAATGGAAATGTTTACTGACCTCTTGACAAATGAGAGCTGTGAACAACACAACCCTCAGCTCTTCACAGAATTCCATTAAACTCTGAGTGAAGAAAATAACTCTGTCCATTGTCTGTTTCAGTGAAAAAGCCCTGTGCTTTTGAAGCGATTTGCTTTCTATGGTACTAGTTCACAGCTTTTCTGCACTGCTGGAGACATAAAGTTAATAACAACACAACACACTGTTTTTCGTTTTCCCCTTTCCTTCCCTTTACACCAAAACATGCAAACCAACTTCTGGTTTTATAAAAAAAAAAATTAACAATTAAGTCACTGATGTTGGTCAACATTTATTTATTGAAATTAGCATTTTAATTACTTTCATTCAAGGTGACCGTTAGTTTAATGCAATTACACAACTTCAAAAAAGAACCAGTCATTTAATTTGCAGCCCATTTGGCAGAAGACTGCAGTAAGTGGTTTGGCAGCTGGTGAACTGGAATAACAATCAAAGTCTTGTGCTCACCTTTCCTTTTATTGAACCAAGAGTCACCCCACTCCTAGAGTTTGATATGATTTAGTATCCGCTTGCACCAGTTTTTAACGATAATATTTTGTCAGATGTTTACGACATTAAGGCCACATGTTGGTACAGCTAAAATTCCTTTTTAGCATCAGTAATTAAAATCTAAATATCATATTAACTAATGGACACGGTTTGAATTTGCAATAATGCAGTAAAAACGGCACAGAGGGCTTTTGCAGAAAAGGTCATGGTTTCTAAGGTTCCAGAAGGTCAATAAAAATGTGGTCCAAGAAGTCCAGTCAGATTTGAAGATCAATGTGTTAAAGTCATACAAGATATCAAAATACTCAATTCTCAAACAGGGCTTTACAACTCTGGAAAGTTGGCACACCGGCAACCGTTTTATCATTGATTGGAAATCCAGAGGTAAACTGTAGAAATAAATAACAAGAATCTGTGCTCTCCTGTAGGTGGTTGGCCTCCACAGTGTTTTGAGAGGTGATGCTCTTTTGCATTACAAGGTAGTCAAAAAAAAAAAAAAGAAAAAAAGTTGAACCTGGCTCAAACTGTAATGACCCTGCATGCTTCTTGTCTTAAGTTTTGTAAAAGATATTCATGTGGGACCAGAAACCTTTGAAGATGCCTCTTGCTTGGCTGAGCTTTATGGAAGGTTATTGCATTATTTATATGCTATTAAGAAAACATAACACAGACTGGCTCTGTTCACATCAGTCACAGTTGGGTTTTCTTACCACACTGTTTTTGGTCTGAATAGGGCATTAGGGCGTGAGTTGATGTCTGCCAGTATATTATCAATAAGGAACTGGATTTGTGAGACTGTCTCTGCCTACTGAAATTAAATCCTGTCTGCTGACTTCACAGAGTCAGCCCAGGTGGAGAAGCCCACAGCGACCCATGCCACCCAGTCTCAGTCATCATCCTCGGGTTCAGGGAGCTTGAACCCATCATCAGGGCCCGCTGGATCGTCGGCCTCCACGGTGCCTGTGTCCCCAGTCCTGCAGTCGTCTGCCCCTCCGCTACTTCAAGACCCCACCCTGCTTCGCCAGCTTCTCCCAGCACTTCAGACTGCCCTGCAGCTCAACAATGCCAGTGTGGACATGGCGAAAATCAATGAAGGTAAGAAAAACGCTGATCTAAGAGGCAAACAATCCCACCAGTGTCTGTATTCTAATAGCTGCGGTGGCTTTTTTTGAGGAGCAGTGATCAAAGGGAAACAGTTTGAATGCTCTCGGCTTTTTCTCTGACTGCTCAGTGTCAAAGGCTTTGTCATGACACATGATGATCTGACCAGCTGGTCTGAGCACAGTGTTGTATGCTGCTCTACTTTACATCTGCATAGTACTACACTGTTTTTATTGATGTCTGAATGTGTGGATGAAGAATTCTTCATGGCTGGGCTACGCTTGAAAAGAACCTTGTCTCACCATGTCTCAAGGCAAAATGTTAATAGCTGTTTAAACCTAAAGACTTGACGGTGGGTGATGAAAATCCAGTTGACAGTGATGAGAAACAATAAGTGTTAACATAGGAATACAATTACACACATTCAGATAGAAGGCTGCTGCTGAGGGGACATGTAAACAAGACAACTTTGTGGGTGTGAGAAATTGTCGGCCACAGATTGTGACACTGTCAATGAGTTTTTAGTTTTAGCGTTAAGCATTTTTTCTGTGAGAAGCAACTTCTTGTTCACTGAGGTTGAAGCTCTAGTTCACTGACTTACTACCATTTTGTCTGCGCTCCCTCTGTTGTTGAACGCATTTGTGAACCTATAACAATTATACAGAAGAATCTGTATCATACAAAACTCACTTGCATTTGCCCCTACAAATAGAACGATAAAAATAATTTACTAGCGCAGTGTCCAAGTAAAGACTACAACCACAAGACCAGAAGCAACACTAGAAAGCTTTTTATTTAAAACCACGGTTGCAAAATTTGGTAATAACTGACAAGCCAGTCACTCAGTAAGTCAACAACAGAGGCTGTGGTCGCAAGGTAAAGAAAAAAAACGGTGCAATGATGGTGCTTCTAATGCGCAACAGATGCAAAAATGAAATAAAACAAGAAAACAAATATCTCCCTTTAGAAATGCGGTGACACACACGTAGAAGACACGGACAAAGATGTCGAGAGAGTTTGTGGTGATAAGAGCCGACGACAGTGTTGAGGTGATGTAAACATGATCACGTGATCTATGCAGCGGAGTTAATACGTCCTGTCTCTGCTTACTGCACCTGGCTGCTCCACCTCTCGCCTGAATAATACGCAGGATTTGATGCTGTTATGACAGCGTCCGTGCAGAAACCCACCCGCTGCGTTTTGCATGTGCCAAAGGATAACTATGGGTAAACTAAGTAGCCAATTTTTCAGATTTTACCTGGAGGTCATGTCTGAAAACAGCTTTAAGGTGTTTTTCACACCTGAAAGTCTGAACCAAGGTTCATGACTGTGTTAGATTGTATATATTTGATGTGGTTAATTTGGCCGGCATGTTCTCAATTTGGCTGTGAATTGAGATCTATTCGATAAATACAGTTCATCAGTTTAGTACCAACAGAATAAATATAGTTGAAAATTAAACCATAAACAAATAACTTGAGATATATAAAAGGGGAAGTTAAGCAGTTGAAATACCAATTGGATGAAAATTGATTAAGAGGCCAGAGCAGAGAAGGGATAACATGTGACATTCATTCTAATTTACACAACAAGCGATGGACAGTGTGAGTGTATAAGAAATTGCAAATATGTATGCAAGAAATGATTCATAACTTTTTTCATTCTGCGTAGAAGCCTTCTTTTTCCACACACTAGAAAAAGAAACATTTTTCATGCACATGGTGACTCACTTCCAGTATGTTGTATACAGTTATTTCTTGATCATAATCATAACATGTCTGAACCTTATTCTTTCTGGGCACACTGTCAAATTCTCTGTGATGCAGTGTAGAAACCATCTGATTGGTGGTATTTAACACATAATGTCTGCACACAGGGTAACGGTGTGTTTGTCTTTCCATAGTTCTCACAGCTGCTGTCACACAAGCATCATTACAGTCGATGCTCCATAAGATCCTCACTGCTGGACCATCGGCTTTCAATATCACTACTATCCTCTCTCAAGCTGCTCAACTCTCCAGCCAAGGTAACTGAAGCCCACGCAGACATGAATCTGAGTTAGAAGAGAGTTAACCTCATTGAATTTCTTCTGATCGAGTTAAAATGTAAAAATCTTCCTCCTGACTTTGTATTCATGACAGTTCAAGTAAAGATTTATACTCATATAGGGGTGTTCCTGCTTAATATTTCCTTTCAGTGATTGTATTGATCCTTTATGTTGTCTGACTTTTTGTTTGTGTCTCCAGCAGCTCAGCAATCCAACCAGTCACCAATGTCATTAACATCGGACGCCTCATCGCCCAGGTCCTATGTGTCTCCGAGGATCAGCACACCCCAGACCAACGCTGGTCCTCTAAAGCCCCTCCTCAGCACGCAGCCTGTCATCTCACAGTCAAAAGTAAGACAATAAAACAAGTGTCCTCAGTAAGGGTGTAGAGTTTCAAGCAGTGTGACAATAGTAGCCAGCTGTGTGAGTTTGGTGACATTTTCTCTGAGAAAATGACCGGGACAACTCAACAATTGGCACACGTGAACATAGAATCTTCTCGCTGGTAGCATAAGACTTTCTTCTGCTTTGTCAGACCTGATGTGCCTCTTGAAGTTCTAGTTTTCTACATGCTGAACAAAAACACATCTTAGACTCTCTTCTGGAATTTGTCATTTCACAGCTTCCATTAAAATGTTTCCTGAACGTCTACTGTGATCACTTGTGATCAGATATCACTTCCACTCTCTATGTGCAAATAAACATGCACATCGTTTCTGTTCGTAAAGACCAAATTATGTTGTTTGTTACCAGTGAGTGTACAAAAGTTTTCTATGTCACTCTGTGTATTTGTCTGTGTGGTGGTTCAAGCGAGAGAGGTAGAGAGAGACGAGTCAGGTGGCGCTGAATGAATCTCGTGTAGCTGTGCTGTGAAGAAAGATTCCAAGCATCAGTGTGTGTTGGTCAGTTTTGATATTGTGGCGCTGTCTGCAAACAAATCAACACATGGACACTGAGAAGGGTAAATGTACGATCAGCTCATTATGAAAGCGGCAGGTCACAGATGTGATGTGGCCCAGGTCGGTTTCTCACAGTGAAAACAATGTGATCACATTTATCAGACCACCTCTGAATGAGTAGGTCTCAGGATGCATTGAGTAAGCAGTATCATGTACTAGCTACACCTGTACTAAGAACTGACCTGTTATGATTGGATCACTCTGGACTGATGTTAATGCCAGATCAGAACCTCAGAACCCATTCAGAGGTGGTATATGTGTGGCCACAGTCTCTCAGCAGTGTAAATGCAAATTTGTCCTGGGCCACATATGAAGAACCCGCTACAGTCTCATAATAATCCAAAAGTGTTTTTACACAAGTCACTGTTTCGCTCACTTCGATTTCTGTCCACAGCCACAATATTACACAGTCACATATTGATTTTCTATTTTTTTCCAAATTAGAGAAAACATATTTCACTGTTAAAAAAAAAGAAAAAGCACATTGATTCACTCTTCCTGGCTCCATTTTGTCCCTCTCTGTTCTCACACAGAAACACACTCACACGTTGACAACAGACACATTTGTATAATCGGACTGGCTTAAATGTCAGTTGGTTCCTTTGAACACAAACATACGTACATTAGAGGTGACAGTATCTGATCGCAAGCAATTAAAATGTCTCTGCGATCTGCCTTTACAGAGATCGTCAGAACAGTGCTACAGTGAACTTCAATTTATTTAGTACCTTCAATTCTATATTATTTCATTGATTCAGCCCAACCTCACTCTGCTCGCTCTCCGACAGACATTAATTTGTAACCACCGCCACAGTATCAACACTGATCACAACTTAACGATACTTTTCTTCACTTGTTAAAATCTTTCTCCACAGCTGCGCATTTCATTCTTTTATTAACCACCCCCACTCGCTCACTCTGTTTTATCTTTCTCTCTCGCTGACACGCGCAACACATTTGTCTTGGTTGAGACCTGATCATTGTTTTGAACGGTCTCAGTTTATGTTTATTTAAATGTATAAATAATATGAATAAAAGAATGACTACACAAAGAAAAGTATTTATCATTATGTGGAGATCAGTGTTGATAATGTGGCAGTGGCTACAAACAAATTGTTTAAATTGTAGTGGGTCAGAGATGTCAGCTGAGAGAGAGAGATATAGATATATTATAATGTGTAAGAAGTGCCAGTTTGTGGGTTTGTTCAGTTGAGGAGTCGAGATGTGGACAGTGACGTAAACTGTCCACATCAGCAAACTGGTTCTTAAAATGTTTGAAAGTTGAACCAGCCCAGAACTAGCACTTGGTTCACTTTGGTGGAAAAGAAAACTACCTGATTCCAAATCCAGCTCCTTTAATGTTAAGTAGCGAGAGTGCACTTTACTTGAATGTTGTTTTGCCTTTTACAACCAATGTTCAATTTTGGATGGGATTTATGTAAAAGTCTTGTAATAGAATACAAGTCTAAACCTTAAAAAAACATCCAATCTTCAGTGGTTCGTACTAGATAGAGATGCATTCCATATTAAAAACAGTGTTGTTTTGTGGACCGACTGAGGCGTCTTAACCCGAGGTTCATGTCAGGCCTCAGGTCAAATGATAGATTGTTAGAAACGTAGCGTACATTTGGACAAAATGGGCTTTTAACGTCAGTAAGCTCATGTCTTGATCCAGTGTTGCGACATGATTTGATCAAATGTTTCTACCTTGTTGCAGTCAGTGAAGCAGGCGTCTCATCCTCAGCCCACATCCCAGCATCCCCTCTCCAGCGATAAGCAGCACAGTCATGATGCCACCACGGCCTCCCCACGCACACTGCAGCGCCAAGGGTACGTACCAACTCGCTAATGTTTATCAAGATTCACTAACAAGTAGAATACTTGTCAGTCTTTTGCGACTGTTTGGTAAATGGGTATTCAGAAAATATCTACTGGTGACTGTATGAATGTAATGTGTTGGTTTATATTAATGAAGCTTAGTCTGAGTCTGGGGTTCGACAGCCAGGGTGCCATGCACAACTCCACTACCAAAGCCAGAGTTTTCATTTTGGGTCTTTTCATACATGTTTAGATGGTTAAAAAAAAATGTACAGCTCTTCTCTATGGCTATAATGAAATTTGACAGAGGCAGCTTCCTCATAGTAAAAGTCTAAAATACTTTTTAATACTAATTATACTAATCATAATCTAGTAGTAATTAAAAATATAAATCATATATAGAAATACAATTATTTGATGCATCGATAATCATTTCATCATCAAATCGTAACCCTCTGAATCGGAATCAAGTCATGAGATGCCTAGAGACCCCCCCCAGTGCATCATAGTTGTATTGAAAACTTGACTTGAATTAAGCGTACATGTGTGTATTACTGCGCTTTTCTGCAGGAGTGGAAATACTGTGTGTACCAAAATGCAGCTCAGCCCATTCCCATCTGCTTTTGAATGATGACTTCATTGTATAGTGTTTTGGCACCACCTGCTGGTCATTAATGAAACGAGTGGCTGTTTTTCAGAGTTGCTTCCTTTCATTCATTGAAGTCACGCATTTGTTTGTGGGATATTTTGAGCCAGTTTGTGATCAACTTGATAAGAGACGTTCATTCATTCTGCTCAGGGTATTAAATATAGTCACTGTGAACATATTATCTGATAATCACCAGATGAGACAGTGAACATTTTAATCTTAATTGCGATTCCATCCTCATCCTCATCTCCCCCAAACCTGGGTTATATCAGGAACGGCTATCCGATGGGAAAACGTATCCCAAGTCAAATATGTGGCTATTAATTATGAATGACATTTTATTTTTAGCACATCAATAAAAATATGAGAGCTCAACAGGCTGCACCTGCTGTGGTAACCATACCTGCTCAGCAGTCCGAGATAGTAGATGTGATTTCGATCTGTGTTTCCGGATTGTTACATCCAATAATACTGACTAATAATGTATAAGTGAATTCTGCTACTTGTGTAGTCACGTATAACAAATACTAGATTCCTAAGATGTTGAGGTTGCAGAAGAATTGATTATCCAGATAGTTTATCAGCTAAGCGACTCTTCTCACTCCTCCCAGTTTGTTAGTTTCACTTAGGCCTCATCATAACTGTTTTTGTTCGATGATATATTGTCCCAGTAATAATTGTGACAAACTATAATATTGCCATTATAAGACCTTTTTCTTCCCCCAGAGTCTCAGCGTCCAGAGCTCAATCAATGTGTTCAAAGTCAGTTTCAGTCTCCGCCACAAGCAGACCACGTTTCAGCTCAATCCAGTTAAATCAAGGCAAAAACGAATGAAACAAAAATGCTCCACTCAAAGTTCAATACAACAGTTTGTATAATATTAATATGCACAGGGCAGTTATGATTAAGTCAGTCAATCAGTCGGGGAAACAGCGTCAGCCTTTAATGCCACAGGGAATATAGATGAGGTGTTTGAGTGGTTAGCGCTGATGAGCAGATTTCACAACGTGCTTTTGCAAAGGTAAAACCAACGATCCTCTCTGACCCCTACACCCATTGCTCTGCTGCCTACTTGTCACTTCAGCTTTTTCAGGACTTATTTAAGATAGTTTGAAGAACTGCTGCAACAGCTGGCACCAAGATCATAGTTTTTCCTTCAGTATTTAATTTGAGTTAGGTCCCATTTGTTTCACAGCCCGCGCTGTGCACATTTGTTTTGCCTGTTGCTCCAGCTTAGCTTCAAGCCGTCTCCATTACATTCTTTTCCAGACAAAAATAACTCTGAGCAGTGGCTTAAGACAAATATATTGAGTAAATCGACAAATGAACTTAATATCAGACTGAGTCGAGCAGGAAGTTAATGTTCTTCTGCTTCAAAACTTTGTCAACAAAACGGATTCTGATTGCTTAGAGAAGTGTCAGGAGAAAGACCTATGGGAAAAAAACAACCTTGGTCCAAAAAAGCTTGCATTGTTTGGATATGGGTTAAAACGGAATTAATCCTACAAAAAGAAATTGAATGCTCAGAAAACGGATGTCTTCACTGGAACACCGTCCATCTGAGATGTCCACCTTTTTTCCACCTTTATAACTTCACATCTTGTTATTAGCTTTAACACTTCCTCTGGAGTTATAAAAGGCCAGTGATTAGAGAAAAGATTTCATTGATTATATTCTTCTCCAACATGTCGATTGCAGCAGTCAGAGGAGTCCCTCTCCGGGTCCCAACCATGTTGCCTCCAGCAGCAGCAATGCCCCCAACTCTGCCTCCGCTCCCCCAACCGCCTCAGCAGCCCGGCCCTCCTGCTCCTTCACCCCCACCCTCGCTGCCCACTTCAATGAGAACCTTATCAAACATGTGCAGGGTTGGCCTGCTGAACACGCAGAGAAGCAGGTTCGTTCCGTCGACACATTTCCTTCATTCACATGATCGAATTGGAAGATTAAACGTCTGGTTGGCATGACGTTAACGCTCGTTGTTTATCTTAAAGGCGTCAAGACTACGTGAAGAGGCACACACCATGGGCAGCATCTGCATGTCCGAGAACTGCACTGAGCTCAAAAACCTCCGGTCTCTGGTCAGAGTCTGTGAAATCCAAGCAACATTGCGTGAGCAGAGGTGAGAACACACTTTGTCTGGAGACGCATGCACACGCCTGTCGACACGTGAAGTAAACCTCTAACACCGACTGTCATTTCTGTCTCTTTTCTCTACAGGATACTGTTTCTGAGACAGCAAATCAAAGAACTTGAAAAGTTGAAGAATCAGAATTCTTTCATGGTCTGAGAACTTCTGGTTAAGAGTTGGAAGCGAGCGCTGTTGGAAATGAGGGGGGAGAGACCCATTGCACATAGTTGGAAGCTGGCGGGGAGAGAGAGCAGTTGTTCAGTTCCTCTTGAGCCCAGTCTTAACACATACACACATACACACACACACAGGAGCTGCAGTTGGGTCGCCTTGGACCGTTGTGCTGGGGGAAACCAAGGGGGATAAAAAATGAAGAGCTGCTGTGGGAGAAGGGGGAGGGCGGGGGCGATTTACAAGTTTTTGTAAAAAACCCTTGACGGAAAAAAATGTAGATTTCTTGTAGATGTTATTATCTATGTTGTAAATATGTTTTGTAGATTGAAGCCATGGAAAGCCATGCCTATCAAAGCTTTTGACATCCAAACTAATCAACACCTAGGCGGCTACATTCATTAGCTAGCCTTTCCTTCATGTTAACTCGTCTGCAGACTTAAAGCTTCATTTCGTCAGTTCATAGATCATTGAACCAGTGAGCATGTGTGGCCTGCATGTAAACAGAGGAGGATGTTTGAAGCCATTTATTAACATAAAGCATAATAACACACTGGTGTCCAATTTAGGTCTTTTCCTCAAATCTTGGTAAACTGACAACTCTGTCCCGACTCTCTTCCTCTGGGTGAAGTGTGACTCAGGCGCGGTGAGCGTCCCCTCTCTGCAGGTAGATTCCCAACTGCTCACAGTGGTTCAGTGATCTATTAGCAGCTTCTGGTGGCCCTGCATTTCCCAGTCTGAAAAAAACAGTGCCTGGTGGTGTGGTGGAGTGACTGATTTAAAAAGAAAAACACAACAAAATCGACAAAAAAAAAAAATTAGAGATGTGATGGCGTGCTGCTTTGGACCATTCCCACTACCCTCTCCCTGGCCTCAGCCCTGCCGCACCGTCTCCTGAAGCTACACCTACACTACTATGTTTTCATTTGAAAACGCATCAACTCTGCTGCGGATATGCCTGCCGTCCACACTGCTCCGGAGTTATAGAGCGGCTTAAACAGAAGCTTGGAAACGCTGCTGGCCCTGTTTAAGTTTGAAAACTCCAGGGCTGCATTTTTTTCGGGATGGACAGATATTTGAGATGTGTGGAAACGATGACACTCAAAAACGCTTGCTGATTGGGTCGTAGCCTTCTCTGATTTATCAGGTTCCTATCACGTGGCCCACTTCTGGAAGAAAACAACCGGCATTAGCCTCAGCTACCAGTGTAGAACGCAACATGGATAATACATTACAAGCGTTGCTGATCTTGTTGTCTTTGCCAACAGCTGGTATGCAGTTCAGTTCTGCATTTTACAAGAGAGACAAGCTTTTATTCAAGTACTTCCTGTTTACACTGGGGCACGCATGCCCAGTGTACGCGAGTGGTCCCGTGATGTTGGAACTTATTCCCCCACATTTTCAAATAAAAACGTAGGAGTATGGATGTAGCCTGAGACACCAACACTTAACACCCTGTCCTTTGTTTGTGTTCCTGCATTTATTGTTCCTCGTTTTTTCCCCCCTCTGACTTTTTAAGCTGAGGTGTTGCCACTGGTTCATTCCTTTGTACAGTCGCTAACATAAGTGAAGTTTTAAGAGGCCGCAGAATTGAAAAAGGTTTTATTTATAAACAGTTGTAGTGACGAACATTAAATCACAATGATATCCATTTTCATTTGCACCCAGTTCAGGAGTGGTGTTTCACAGACGTGGAGCACCTCAGTCAGCGCAGGGCAACAAGAGGTCACAAGGTCAAATGTGAAATGTATGTATTGTAATAAACATATTAAACTAAAGCGAGCACTGGTTATTTTATTGGAATATTAGGTTTGGTCCATACGCTAGTGCCTTGTTGAAAGTCTTAAACCTCATTCACCTGAAAAGTCCCACGTTTTCTTTTCTCCTGTTTGACCAACGACAAAAAGATCTTCAACAAGCACGTCAACACACAGGGTTGTTTTTGTAGCACGTCCCGTCCCTCTCTGATTTGTTTGGTCTCCGCTGATGAGGAGCAGGGTCCTATGCTGCAAAGCTGTTTTTATTCTTTTCTTTTTGTTCCACCATACTATCTATTGAGTCTATAACTGAACTGCACCACACATTCAGTAAAGGTGACCACATCATTGCTTTGTATATTGTTTCCTGAAGTATATTGACAAGTGAAATAAAATATGCCTCTCCAGGGCCACGTTGTTCTTGGGTTTGTGACGGTGCCTTTTACCTTGTGGTTTGTCTGGTCCCACTTTAAGCAGAAGTGTTTTAATGGACTGACAGTTCAGTTTGTTTCAGTCCTTTGCTCACTAGTGAAATGTTGGAGTCCCACACATGCACGTATATAGCAGGAATGTTGCAAATTAAATTTTTTATTTTATATATGCTATATTCTACATTTTACTTGGAGCAATTGTGACAAACACAATCCCCCTTGGGATCAATAAATTATTCTCATTCTGAAGTCAGAACATAAATTGACCTCGTGCACTCTGCTGCCCTCTGTTGGTGGTCTTCTGTTCTCCGCTCCACAGGGAGCTCAGGCCTCCTCTATGAGACAAATGTAATCAGATCAAAGTTCACCTGCACGTCCTGCTCATGTCTCAACTCGCAGAGAAACGTCTTCCTGCTTCTACATTTTGGACACAACATCGCACGGAGACTTTCCCACAGCCTCATGGGAGTTTTCAGATGGTACAGGGTTGGGTAAGGGCAGTAACTTGGTTGGACTGTATACATTTCAGCAGTGCACTTTTATACATACATATAGTATTTCTGTTTCATGCCAGTGCATTTGTCTCATCCCTTTTTGGGATCACTAGGCACAGCTAATTTTCAAATCTTCCAGCATCATATATGGAAAATAGAAATGTATGTCACACAATAACCATAAGACTTCTAAAATAACTTTTACATAGCTATAAAAAATACTTTCAGAACTTTGTTTGTCTTCTCCCTAGCTGTCTCCAGATATCTATCTTATTTACATGTTTCACGAGTATACAGCCGACTCTGTGCTTGCTGAGATAGATAATATACACTATCAAGCACTAAGGGAGTGTAAGAATAGAACCTGCCCCAAGGCCCTTAAATTCAAGCTGCATTATAATTACACACATTCATAGAAATCAGTCTCCTTAATGTTTGATTGTGGGGTTTTCCCTCAGAATTGGTCAAATGGAATAAAAATTCCCTTTTTGCAATGTTTGAGAACGCGAAAGACAAAATCCTGGATTCCGGCAAAAAATGTAATGGGTTCTGTCTTGGCTCATGTCCTGTCCCTCCACCAAATATTATGGGAATCTGCTCAGCAGTTTTTGTGTGATCCTGCAAACAAACAAACAAACGGATTTCATTTGCAATTTAATCTTCCAATTTAAAATAAGAGCCGGGAAAGCAAACCCCGTCACAACACTTGATTTATTTAACAGCTGCTTCGGGTAAGATTAGAGTTTACATGTGCAACACTCTTACTGCATTGAGCCAAACTGACTTGGTACATTATTGCCTTTAATAAAAGAGTATCCGGAATAATTTAAATTCATTGTTTTGCTCCAGATCTGTTTTATTTATTAGGTTTAAAAACCTTTAAACTGCATCAACACTTCAGCAGAGTAACAACATGTCAGCTCACACTCCACCATGCAGCATGAGGAGAGCAGAGCTTCATGGGTGACCATTCCCCTTAAATTCAATCAAGCTGCACCAAACTGCACACACTCATAGACATCAGTCCCCTAAATATCATATCAGAGATTCAAAAATATAAATATAGATATAAGATAATAATAATAATATAATTTCATCCTGATCCATCAATGATTTACTCCGAAATTGGGGATAATGTAAAAAAAAGAAAGAATATAATGCATAATAAGAATAGTTCACACTCTTTGATAGTTTGATAATCAGCCTCTGGTCATGATCAAACACAGATTATCTGCTGAGTCATCTCTCCGTGAGGATGATAAGAGCACAGAGCAGCACTGAATTCATTCTCCACATTAAGACAAGGCACAGTTTCCTGTGTTGAAGACCTCTCAGATAACGTCTGCCTGAGCACTCCTGCACCGCCCGTGTGGAACATCAAAAGTTGCTGGGTCCAGCAGTCTCCCTGCTCATCTGCCTGTCTGCAGAACCCCCCCCCCCCCACAAGAAAGTGGATGAGAAAGGATGGAGACAGTCTGCCTCCTCGGGCTGGTTCTTCAGAGACCTTGATATGGCTCACATCAAAGCGAGGAGGGGAAGCCGGGAGGTGTTGCAGGAAGTCTGTCTGACCTGATCCGTGGAGGGGGACGGCCTCCGGGCTTGGATCTTCACATTTGGGATGATTGTGCAGAAATAGATTCTTTTTATTAAGTCAGCTGTGACTCCATTATAATAGTTGTTTTAAAGCTAAAGGGGGGGGTATGTTTAAAGTTAAATGTACTTTTTGACGTCCACTATCTCAGGTAGACTTGACTTCTGACCCCCCCCCCCCTCTCAGCAGTCTTCTACAGCCGTCGTTGGCCCGGCCCGCAGGGTTCCTTTTGTTAAGCAAAGTCCCCACTGTCTCTGCCGTGTCACACCTACAAGCGTCTCCTAATGTGTGAAACCAGACACAGCCTGTGGGGTGTAATCACTCCCTGAAAGGCCACTTACACAACCACCCCCCCCCACCCACCTTCCTCCTGAAAGCTTGTTGACGCTCATCCTCTCAGCATGGAAACACACACAGTTTTGTTTCCCTTCTCTTTGCCAGCCTGTGTCAAGCTGCAAATTTCTTCTTGGGTAGTCAGAATAAAAATATGGAGCAGAGGGCTGCTCACCTGATCTTATACATTAAGCTCAGTTTCTCTGCCATATAGGGACCACTACTCTTATTCTGGAAACTGCTGCAACAATGTCCCCTGAGGCTCTGGAGCTGCTGCTTTCTTAAGTCTGAGAGAATCATCGCGTCATGAGCTGTTCTCAGCCCCAAGCTCCAGAAACTTTCTGGAAAAATCAGGACATTTAGGACATTTGCCTTTTTAATATGAGACATGAAGTACGCAGCAGGAGATTCACAACAACAGGAATTGAGATGAGGGGGGGTATCTGAGGCAGGACATGAAGTATAATGTCCGCTCTGGAAATCATGTCCTTTTTTTTTACAGCACATCAACACCAGCGTTGAAGTTGACATATTCATCTCTTTTTTTATTCTGAGATATTTGTGTGGTTTTGGGATTTTTTCAGTTTCACATCCATCACATGTTCACGTCATCAACACGCCCACCTGCAATCTGCCCTCGCTGACACCCCCTTCACAGAATTTCAGAAAGGAGCTACATTGATACGAGGATCTTTTCAGTGCCATTTTTAATACAATGCATTACAAACTAAATGTGCTGAATGTAAGATGCTTATACATGGAATCTTTAAGGAAAGACCACATGAAAATGCATCATGGGAAACGTAGGATTCGGTTTTTTTGGAACTTGATCTATATTAGAGGTATCTTGTCCAGGTATCTTGACCTCTGGTGCAAAGATTGATTCAAATTTGCCTGAACGTTATGAGACGATGACACTATAATAGCTTTGCTCCTTTAATATGCATGTTGACAAAGAGTGGAAATAAATGAACTGACTTATTTCTTGGTCCTAGCTGTATGGGGGGGGTTGTTCTCGGCTTACACTTGGAATTAAAAAGTGATCTTGGGCTTGAAAAGGTCAGTGACATACTGGTCCTGAATATACAGTGTTGTACTATACCGGATATTACCAGTTTTGACCACTAGATGGAGATGTTGATCCAGCCACCACGTGTAAAGGCCTGTGGAGACAGTCTGTCTTCACTGGGACATTTCTGATCATATGTGAGTGAACCTCCTCATGTCACATGTTTTAAAACCTTCATGCTGTCATCATGGATGCACGTCATAGTAAATTGCACATTAAAGGCCTCACGCTGTTCCCAGGCGCGTGCGTGTGCTATTATCACAGCGAAACTGGTGGAGACCAAAGTGAGACACGGACCTCAGGTGATCCGGCTTTAAAACATCTGTCCCGCCGCGTCTCGTGCACTTCTTCTCGGTGCACACACATGACGTAAGTTTGGACTGGCGCCTGTGTGCGTAACTGCGGATAATGACAGTAATTGCAGCGTGCAGATTGTGTTGTGTTCCCTCGAGCTGTGTGTCCTCACCCTGTTGTCTGGTGGACACGGTGAAGGTCTGGAGACACACACACACACACACACACGCACACACACACATACGCACTAACTCGCTCCACTCTTTCAACGAGGTGTATTGTTTTACTCAGTTTCACTGAAATAATACAAATAATAAAAAAATCATAACAACGACAATAATAGTAATAATCTATCATTTGCATTCTTCTGCTTTTTTTCATGTCCTGATACAGATCGCGCACGCACGTTGCAATTTGCATAGCTGATTGTTAAAGGGCAAATAGTGTGTGTGTGTGTGTGTGTGCGCGCGCGCGTGTGCGTGTCGCGGTGGCGCCATGGATTGTTAATTTGTGTGAGCGGCTGTCTGCTCCTGTCAGCGGCAGCAGCGGCGGCGGCGGCAGCGGCAGCGGCACGTCAGTGTGGTGTGACCGCTCGGACCTGGAGGAAAGCGGCTCAGCGCAGCGTCATCGTGGCGGCAGCATGAAGACGCTGTGGAGCAGAGTGACGCTGCTGCTTCCATAGTTAGAAGTTAGATGACCACTTACAAGGAGCTGTTTCATGCTGCTACTGAAATCTTTGCATGAGTTGTATCTATTTGGAGAATTATCTATAGTCAGAGAAACTATTTAAATGTTCCTTAGAGCTGCTGGTTTGATGTTTATTTCATAAAACGTGATCCTTCATTTGTTTGAACTGTAACTATGGTCACTACAGAGATAAAGAAAATAAAGAATCACATTAGATACAACAGAGTGTTATATCTGACACTTATTTCTTAGAATAATAAATGAAGTGACATCACTACCGAGAATACAGTCTGTACCATTCAGTCAGAGGACAGTCTCAGTGAGCTCTGTGGACACTTTGTTAACCTGGTGGAGAGACTGGCTCCAGTGGTGATGTGTGGAATATGGTATTACTGGACCAAAGCGGGATGAATGAAGGGATTGGTTTGACCCGAGTCATCAAGTCAGACGGAGACAGAGAGAAGGAGACAGGAAAATGGGTGACGTGGCTTAGAAAGTAAAAGTTTGTCCCTTCAAGGAAAAAGTCATCAGAGCTACCTGTGATCGAACAGAACTCATGTGCAAGTCTGAATAACGTTTATGAGGAGCTTTGACTGCACTGATAAATGGTCTCACAAAACTTTTCACTTCATATGTTATACTAATACTTATTCTATTTAATATTATACATCCATTATATAGAAGTGTGAGATAAAACTTGCTGCAGCTTTCAAGAGTAGGTCTGTATTTCCTGACAAAAGAGCGAATGCAAACATGGGTGTAGATAAACAGTGTGTGGTGTTGTAGGTCCAGTAAACAATACTTATTTTATAAGAACAAGTTATATTATTCCGCCATTAAATCCTCAGAACGCCACATGTGTGTCTGAGAGTTGTCTATTAGAAGCAAACAGATTTGTTGCTTATTTGCACTGATAACTGCAAAAAGTCTTATTTTTACTGAAACATACCACATACTTAGCAAGCCACTTCATAGCAGGATTAGCTATTGTGTATTTATTTGTTATTATAGAATGTATACAACTTAGTTTCCTTTATCCTGGTGTAAATCCAGTTGTTTTCACTTGAATTGTTTTTAAAAGTTCTTAACCATCTTTGGCTTGCCCTCTGTTTACTTATCTTTATTTTGAAAAGGCGAACCGGACACTGCGTCGTGACGCGTCCTGACTGACGTCCCTCTTTGCGTTGTGACCAATCAGGATGCGGGGGCGGAGCTCCGACAGCTATTAGTGGAGCTGGCCGTGGTCCGAGCGGAGAGAGAGCCAGAGACACTGAGCCTCAGCTGCGGAGGAGCTGCCCGTGTTCCTGCGACCTTTCTCCCGCAAAACAAAGTGATGCTTCCCCGTGAGCGGGCAGCGGAGGACCACCGGAGCCCACTTTAAAGCACGTGCCGCTGTTTTTAAAGGAGTATATTTCACCTTCTTTCTGTTCCTGAACTTTCGTCTCGAGCCAGAAGGAGAAGAAGGAGACGCAGTGGGGTTTTTTCGCTCTCCGGTAATGTCGGGCCGCCTTTAGAAAAAAAAAAAAACATTCTCCGCTGACTCCTCCGCCTCCATGCGGCTGAGGACCGGACCCGGGGTGAACGCGAGGCGCTCGGTGTGGATTGTGAGAGAGTTCCGGAGCAGGAATGCCGCGGGTTTGTCCGTGAGCTCCATGTAAAGGTGTTCGTGTTGCGGCTCTTCGCCCGGCGGACCCTCGCTACTGGATATACGAGGAGTGTTAGGCTCGGCGCAGTAATTTGGTGTAAATGGATCGACAGTCCAGTTTCATTTCCATCTGGCTACAACTGGAGCTCTGTGCCATGGCTGTCCTTCTCACTAAAGGTACATCCACCACACACGCATGCTGGTTTAGCCAGACTCGACATCAGTTAAAAGTATCCCAACACGACTGGAGTTAAAGCTCACCCACTCGTGTCTTCTGAAAACTATTAAGAGCTTCATTAGAACAACTTGCAACCTCATTTAAGAAAACACTTGAATCAATCTGCAGGAATCACTTGAGACAATTGTATTTATTCCCATAAAACTATTTTAGTTCAGGGTAAATCCTTGAAATAGACTAAAGGGATTTACTTGTTCTATAAACCATCAATATTGTTTTTTTGGTTGAAATCCCTAAAATATATTTTGTAGGTATCTTCTTCGTTTGTATGGCTCCTTAAATCAGCATTTACGTTATTTAGAAGTGATTAAACAAAGCATAACAGAAATTCGTCTCAGCTCCTGCAACACAATTTTAGAGGAAACACGGATTCAACTACAGAATTGGGTTGACACCATCAAACTTTAATTAACTTCTTGACTTCGGTTTGTTGAGTTAGGTTCGTGTAACTCCCAATTTTTTAAACCATCAACATACATTTGGCTTTAAAATCCTTAAATAACCTCTATGGAAACAACAACACAAGTTCACGCTTCTTTGTAGAAATGTGTTTTGTCCTAAACTACACTAGTTTACTTTCCAGTCAAAACTCTAACATCCAAACTCTGTGAGACATTGTTATAAATCCTCCAACACAATCAAACCCAAGTAACTGCTCTGTGTCACTAACTCGTGTTTAACTTGGGTTTTGGAGCTGCCATTCATACAAGACTGAGCAGGGTCTGAAAAGCCTTGGTGGTGCCTGGCCTGTCGCCCCCCCCCCCCCCCCATCACCTCCCTCCTCTCTTCCCTAGCCCACAAAGGGGCCTCAACTCACTAATGAAATATTCTCCAAATGACCTGCCCGGGCCCTGCTGCTCCAATCCCTCATAGGGAAAACACTGATCTGATGAATGTGCCCCTGCTCTGCAAGTTGGTGCATTTACAAGGGCCACGACCACCGTGAGACACAGAGTTTGTTCCCGGAAACATTCAGAACAAACATGCTGTAGTTGCAGCCTCATATTTTCAAAGTAGGAAATGGAGAAGCAGCGTTTATTTCCTTGCTTAGGGAGCTGTTGCAGTAAGGCTGTCGTTTAAACAGTTTGTCATTCAAAAGAATCACTGCATATGTTAAAGGAATACACAGCGCTCAGGTTTATTGTCCTCTGATACAACAGTAAGAACATCAGCCAGTAGATACAAGTTCTTTAAAGAAAATGTTTGTCAGGGCAGAACCTCGGCCTGGATTTAGTTTTTCTGTGGATGAAATAATGAGTGGGCCTGTGTAAAAGCAGGCAGCCCATAATGATAAGGTTGCTGGGAGCTCTGTAGATGGGACCTCAGCGCACCCTGCTCACCCCCCACTCCCCCAGGCAAGTCCTGACCGCAAGTAATGCTTTGGGGGGGAAACTCCTGTGCCGCTGCCGTTCCCCCCTCCTCCTCCCCCTCTTTGTAAGCAAGTTTCCATTTGGGTCGAAAGAAATTGACTTTGGCAAACAAACCACTAATTATGAGCCTGCAGTTCCTGTTTTATAATGCGGACCAAAAAGGAGCACGAGAAACTCTTAAATGAGGGAAGAGTTGCAGGATTTGTGCAGTAGTGTGAACTTTTCTCACAAGGTCTAAATATCTGCAAGAGTGAGAGCTTTCTAAACGACGCTGTAGACTTATTGGCTGGATTAGATAAGAAAGTCTGGTAAACGTAATCTGGAAAGTAGATTTGTTGACGCGACAAAACCAAAGGGAGCAAAATGAACCCTGAATCAAAAGGAGCAGAATCTTCAACATCTCGATATCTGTAATCTATTGAACCCATACAAGGATCTTTGAGAGTCTCTGTTCCCCATTTTGGCATCCACAGACCGTGGGATGTCTCAGGACTAAAGTAAAAAGACATGAACTTTAAAACAATAAAAGGTTTTCTTAACCCAATCTCTTTTTTTTTTACCCTCTCTGCATTTCCAGGAGAAATAAGGTGTTACTGTGACGCCCCGCACTGCGTAGCCACTGGATACATGTGCAAATCCGAACTGAATGCCTGCTTCACCAAGGTCCTAGACCCCCTCAATGCAAACTCGCCGCTCACCCATGGCTGTTTAGACCCCATCGCCAATGCCGCGGACATCTGCAGTGGCGGCGGCAGCTCGAGGGCCGCGGACGCCCTCAGCGGGGCCTCGTCCACGACGCTGGAGTGCTGCCATGACGACATGTGCAACTACAGAGGCCTGCACGACCTGGCGCACACTAGGGGCTCGACTGGTAAGGAGGAAAAAAAACTCAGGGCTGAATCACTGGCTGTCGACGATGTTTGTTTGTCACTCCAACTAGAATATGAAAGGCTCTTCAGCTGGTTTTAAAATGATTTGCCTCTCTGGGGGGATTTAACGATTCCACCTCAGCAAATATTCACCATTTTTCTCTTTCCTGCTCCAGGAGCAATAAGTTGAGCGGCAGGGTTCTTCAAATACTTTGCTGTTTATGGACATACAGGCCACCCTTGCCCCCCCGCTGACTTTTTTTTGTGCTAATTCTCAGCTTTACAAAACTTCAATTTGACTTTTAATGGGATCCAGCTCTGCCCTGGGAAGGCAGGGAAAAGCCAGTTTACCTTAAGCACTTGGACAGAGATCAGATATGCTCTCTTTTTTATTATGTGTGCACCATGTAATTTTCCCACTGAGTAGGAATGTGCCTCGTAGAACGAATATTCCCTGACAAGTCTGCATGTTGGGTAGAACCACCAGCTCGCAGGCTTATGAAAGAGTGCATAGAGAGGGGGAGCTGTCCTGGGGGGGTTTCTGTTGTGACCCCGACCAGAGCAGACTATAGTTTATTAGTTCAAATGACTTTCTGGCTCTCGAGTCAGGACAAGGTGACTCATTTGTTTTTACCCCTGCTGCCCTTTCTCACTTTCCTGCTCTCTTATTTTCTCTTTCACTGTGGTTACTGGTGTAACTGTAGAGCAGAAGCAGTGAAACCTTCTAATTAAGCTATGAGCAGCAAACATGGAATCAGCCACATGCAGTAAATCTGTTTATAATGACTGGAGCAGTGTAAACTTATGAGCGTGCATTTGAACAGATGTTTATCTCTGTGTTCACAGATAGCCGGTTCCAGCCAGACAGCAACAACAGGAACCTGGTGACGCGGGTCCAGGAGCTGGCCTCGGCCAAGGAGGTGTGGTTCCGGGCGGCGGTGATCGCCGTGCCCATCGCCGGCGGCCTCATCCTGGTGCTACTCATCATGCTGGCGTTGCGAATGCTGCGCAGCGAGAACAAGCGGCTGCAGGACCAGCGGCAACAGATGCTGTCGCGGCTCCACTACAGCTTCCATGGCCACCACACCAAGAAGGGCCACGTGGCCAAGCTGGACCTAGAGTGCATGGTGCCGGTCACGGGCCACGAGAACTGCTGTCTGACCTGCGACAAGATGAGACAGGCAGAACTGAGCAACGACAAGATCCTGTCTCTAGTGCACTGGGGGATGTACAGCGGCCATGGCAAACTGGAGTTTGTATGACTTCCTGTGACTGTCACCTCTCCACAGCCAAACAGGACTGCCTCTCAATCGCTGTCTGCTTTTTTTGTTTCAAAGACATTCCCATGTTGTTCGTCCATTTGGACTTTTGGGTTTTTTCTTTTTAACCAGTGGCGAAAAAAATACGAGACTGATATCATGCCGTGGGTTTTTTTTGCTAGAGGAGCACTTTACTTGAAAATGAAAGGCGAAGCAGCGAGAAGCTGTGTTTAAGCTTGAGAGAGGGCAGGACTGAGGTGGAGGACGAGCTCCTCTGCTGCTCCTGAGGATCCTGGACTTTTACACTGAGCGCTGAAGGATTCCAAATCTGTCTTATTTGCACATTTGTAAAAAGAAAAACACACAAAAAGTTGTCATTGCTTAAAAGAAAGAATTTTACACTGACACCAGGGTACAAAAAAGGACTTGAGGAGTAAAACAATTCAGTGTTTGACTGTAGGTGTGCACACTCCTTTGTGTACATTTCATGATTCAAGCTTATTGTAAAGATTTCAAATATGTATATATATATTTTTGTCTGATAAAACTGACTGGTGTGTGTGTGTGTGTCTTGTTCTGGGTGAATGTCCAACATCTCTCTGTGATCAGACTATAAGCTTGATTGTGAGTGTGAAAGAAAAACTTCCATTAAAAGTGACTTTTTATTTATTTCATGATTCAAATCTTGTGCTTTTTGTACCTTATGGCTTAAAACAGTGAACAATGGAAAAGGTTTTAGTTGTTAAAACTAGAGGCATATGAGACAGATTGTGTGTGACCTTCTCCAGGGGTCACACCTTTAACCTTTTCACCCCACCACCACCTCACTTACTAAATTTATCCTGGATGTAGTAATACTATTTATTTTATTTTTTAAACCAATCCCAGTAAATAGTCTCAGTGACAGTCACTCCTATGCAAATCTGGGTGTCCGTAAGCAAGGATTTTATTATTGTTATGCTGGGAACTCTTCACAGTTGATTTGGTTCTAAATTTCTTTGTGGAGTAGCTGAGGTCATCACTTTATCATTCAGCTCATTCCCTTTCAAAATGAGTTCCATATGATTGTTATTGTGAACAAATCACATCAATGAATCCCACTCACAAATAGTGTGAATCCATAACTCACCAAATACCCACTAGTGCACCAAATGTGTATTAATACACTGCAGAAAACAAACCCACACAAATACACTTTCCCTCTTGCTCGTGTGACGTGTGCTGAAAACCCGACTGTTCTGTAATATAAGGTTTACCGAAAATCTGCCTTTCTGCTATGTGGGAAGTGGAAACATTAACATTAGGCGCAATGATTGCTCATTTATGACATGATGCATTTGTGACCAGTTTTGAAAGATTTATTTTGGCAGAGAGAGGCTGTGAGCTTCTGTGTCACAAGGGAAGAGAAGGGAAGGCAGAACATTAAAATGACGGAGTTGTATCTAGCAGACTGTGACTAGTGTACCAACAGCAACAAGAGGAGCAGTTTGATCCTGGCAGTTTGATTGTTTGGCGAATCTGTCGCCTTCATTCTTCACGACTTTCTAAAACTCTACATGAACGGCAATATTTTTACACCCAGGGGACAAACATATGACAGTCGTCTTGACAGGACAGCACTCATTGTATGAAGACAGGGACCTTTTGGGTTGAAAAGTTCACACCCCGCAGTCCGCCCCCCCCCTTCCAGTCACCGTGGTAACTGTGAGAAAGACATCCTGGAAGTAGTCTAAAGTCGAGGCCCGAGCTGAGCAGTGACCCTTTGTTTCTTTCCATTAGGACGACAGGAAAACACTATTAGCGGCAAACCACTTAACGGCAGCCGGCATTAGTGTGGCGCGGCCCACGCTCTGTGCCTCCCCCAGGTCTATTACCCTTGTAATAATAACAATGTCCTCTGCTCGGCTTGCCTAATGTGACTGCTGTTTTCTTTAGGCTGATTCCACTCTGCTGGCTCACCCCTGGGTGTCAGGTGGCCTCAGAGAAGTGAGGAAACCGCCGCACACGAGGACGAATGGTGTTTGTTTTGATCTTTTTTTATGTGAGGACAAAGCGGTTGCATTCAAGGAGACACAGGGACGCACACTTCTCTTTTGTTCTGCGTTGGATTGCTTTGTGCGTTAATTACATGCACACACCACCTAGACCACCACCACACACACTCACACACACACACACACACACACACACACACTTAGCACGCCAGCGTCTGCAGTCGTAGCCAGGCCTCCTCCCCGTCTCTTGGACATCCAGCAGTCACAGCTCGGCCTCCACAATGGCCTGAGCCAGCGGCTGCGGCACGGTCATTAGCATCAGCCATTTTGCCCAGCACTAGGTGGTCGACTTGTTTGTATTCACATGCAAATTTAATGAGGTGGCCAACCAGCCGCCATCAAAAGGGCTCAATTTGTTTTGAAGCGACTCCAAGCTGCCCCCCCCCACCATCAGCCTGCCAGCGGATTTTTATGATTGAAGCCGATTTCCAGCAGAAATCTTTTTTTTAACAACGTCACTCTCACCTCCGCTGCCTCCGCCCCGCCGGCCTGAGTGTTCTCCTTCCTCAGGGGTGTCGTTTCAGGGTTTTGCAACACGCAGCGAAACGCAGTGCGAGGAGCTGCCACCGTGTTGCTCCCCTGCTCCCCTCACAGGCCTCGTATCCACTGTGACAGCATGTGGAACAATATATGAAGTGTAAACACACATGGAACCTGTTAACACCTGAGCACAGTAATGGATGCTCACCTCCCAGGCTAGTAACAGACCTTTCTAAATCCATGCATGTTTTTCTTGGTTTTATTCCTCTATGTCTGCACTCTCTGCACCATTGGGAAAAACTGGTTGGATGAGGGTTTTATCTATTTCATTTAAAGGGACATGTCAGGTGGGTAATTGGAATTGAAGTCCTGCATTAGGGTAAACTGAGCCACTGGCTTATCCACCATCCTGACACCCACACTCTTACTGTGTGAGGCACAGTAACATCATCATGGGCGCTGTTGGTCAAGTCTGAGGGCACCAGGCTGAGCTGAAGCTTTGATTGTCGGACTGTGATGCTGCCAGAGAGGGGGAGTCAGATGCTGTTAGTCAATACAACAAGCACTTTGTGAATCATAATGAGGGCTTTACTTGAAAGCAAACAATTTGTAGTCATTACCATGAGATCGCAGCTCCATGAAGTACCCACAGATGTTTTCATGACACATAGAAGTGAGTCAGTGAATCAAAGTAACTTTTAGAGGGGGTTCAGGTCAACTACCCTTGATAATAACCTAATTATTTATTTCTCACCAATGAATAATCAGATGAAATACCTCAAACATAATCTCTGTTGATTGCCATCATATAACCACTTCATCATGTTTTATTACAGTCAATCATTTTCATTCAGTGTAATGGTTTTGATTAGTTGAGGGGATTCAACACCTCCATTACCCCGTATATAAGGCCCTAGGATTCAGTGTCTGTGAGGTTGGGGGTAAGAGGCGGCTGTGTGTCAGGAGGTGGAGTGAGTTGCCCACCAACAAGAAGGTTGTGGTTGGATCCCCGGCTCCATACTGCGTGCTGAAGTGTCCTTGAGCAAATTGCCCCTTACGGCTGTATGTGCTGCACATAGATGCACTGAGTGAATGAGTGAATGGCAAAGTGGTGAAAAGTGCTGTTTAAATAAAGACCATTTATCATTTTCCAACTGGGAACGTGTGAGTGGCATGTTTTACTAATCAACTGATTCAAAAATATGATGAATCGATACTAAAAAATAATCCGCAGCTTCCGTCAAGGCCGCAGTGTGAAGTAGTCATGGTCTAAATCATATCACTGATACTTCAGGGCTGTTTACCAGTCCCCGAGTCGCAAACAAACACAGACATTCCAGAAAATAAACACAACTCGTCTGCCAAAAGACGTGAAATTTGGATTTTCAATCGACAAATCTGCATGACAGCAGAGACAAGTCGTCCTCTGTGCTGACAGACATCCGCCTGAATAAGACATGATCTAAATATTTAGCTAATTCATTTCCTCTCAGTGGATAAAAGTACGGCTTCAGTGCACGTCTCCGTAATCCTCCCCTCCTCCCCCCCTGGCCATCTAAACATTTACCCCAGTGTGTTGTTAACATTTAGATAAAAATCTGCCCCAAATGAAAAATAATAACGTTGGGAATGTTTACAGGACGGCCTGGGCTTCTTGAAGCTGAATGTCACAGTGTGTAAATAGCAAAAGAAGAGGTTTTGTTATGTTCCTAAACGAAGGGATTTCCAGCAAAGCCGATAAAAGAAGGTCTTAACAAAATGAAACGGCTGATACGAACACACACTCGTGCACGTCCACAGGCCTGTGGGCATCCCACACACAGGGTTTCAGTCCTCGGTGATGATCTGTCACTGAAGTGTCAGGTGTAGGTCGGCTTTCTCCGGAGCTTCACGGTGGTGACGCGTGTCGGCCTCGCTGTGCAGCCGAGGGCACTCGTTGGCCCCTATCTGTCAGCTGAGGGCCCCGGTGGACAGATGGCGGAACAATGTCGTCTCCCTTTTACTGACAGTCCCTCCAACCACTCATCCACTCAAACATGACATGAATAGAGCCATGTGCTGTGCATGAGTGGTAGGGTTTCTTGTGTGTATGTGTGTGTGAGCACGGAGAAGGAACAAAAACATGAAACCACTGCCTTCTGACTGTATATGGAGCATCACACGTTCACAGCTTGACAGTCCTGTCCCACCTCAACAGTTTTTACAGTTAATGGTCAATCTACCTACTAATCCACAAACATTTGTCTGTCTGTCTGTCTGAATGCATATCAAATCTAATCAGCTTCACTCTCGGCATGTGTGCATACGTGATATGTTCAATATCAATAAAAATGATATAAGCAGACGACCAGTAGCAGTGAGTGGGGGATCTTGACCTTGTTGAAAATGTCTTCTTCTAAGTGCTCGGATAAACTACAGCAGTGGTCACCAGCTGGGTCAAACCACAAGTGAAAATTACTGCCAGATCATTTTAATAATCCGATCATTTAATCTGATCATTTTTATTTCACCATACAAGACTGACAGAGACACAGATGGACTGACTCGCAATGGGTGCAGATCTCATTGCTGTACCATTCACAGAATTCCTGTTGGCAATTTATCTTCAAAGTAAAAGCGTAACATTAGTTTTGTTGCAGCATTGTTAAATTACAGAGCTTTTATTTTGAAAAGCTGTGAACTTGGGCCTGAAGATTGTGTTGATTGGAAAACAGGATGGGCACTGCACTGTGTAGGGGACGGCATCACATTCTCCTTGATTTCACTCTCCTCGTGGATCAGACCAGACCATCATGAAGAAGAACTTAAAAGTGACGCTTGGCCTCCTTTACCGTGTCCTTTTCCTCCATTCCTTTTTCTTTAAACAGGTCTTTAACCGAACCCTTTTTTACTTTATTAATCTTGAGTACATTACAAAAAGGTTATTAAAGTGAACATACAATGACAGAAGAATACAGCAGAGAGATTAAAAGTCTGTAATTGGTGAGAGTTCCTTGAAACACAGCAAGGAAGAGTTTGATTTATTACCAGAGCACGCAGGAGGCCGATCATCCACGGGTGTGGCAGCCTCCCTAAAGCTTGCATGCCTGCTAAAAGTCTCCCCCTAAAAGCTTTCGGACTTTGGCGGCAGACCAGTTCTCTCATCCTGACAGAGATTTGCACCTTGAGCCGGCAGCGTAGCCTTGGGACCTGATGCTCGCTGGCTGGCTCTGGTGATGCTTGTTCATTGTGAGTGTAGATCCCAGGGATTACAGGGCTGAAAGCAGAGAAGTCTGACAGCGTCTGTGTGTGAGCGAGGCTAAAACCACTATCAGAGGTTAGGAAGTGGTCTAAAATAACATGTGGTTATGAGATGGAGTCTAATCCTGCACAGCTATAGGAAGTTAAATTCAAAGATTGAAGCTGTGTTGCATGCATTGTGATGTTTACATTTTGTTATTTGTGGATTAAAGCAGCTTCATGAAACAATAACTATCTGTTCTTTTCTTATTGGTTCTGATTGTAAATGCATTGGTGTAATTTCCTGTTAGTTTAGAATTATACCTGGCTACATACATATTTAACCACTCCTTTGTCGTGTTTATTCTGGCTTTGTCAAGTGCAGGTGGCTGTCAGAGAGAATACTCATACACTCAAACATAGAAGATCTTTTAGTTCACGCTGCAAAAGGAGCGTGTGAGGGATAAAAGCAACAGATAACAAATCCTGAATTTATCTATTCGTTTACGTTAGAGCGCTCGCTAACTGACACAGCTACCACATGTTGAGTGCTGGGCCTCAGGAATATGACATTTAGTAGCTGCTGTATGTTAAAGAACACTGGGTGATTATTTTCCTGCTGGAACACTTTATGACGTTTCCTTGAAAATGTGAAATTCTGGAATTTGTTCTGGGGAAAATGTTGATGTTAACCATGGGAGATTTAGATAGAGCATTTAACACTATGGCGCTGAGCAGGGTTTGAATTACAGGGGAGCTAAGGGGAGCCCGGCTCCCCCTGAAAAGGACACAAGCTCCTCTGGAAGCCTTCCCTGAGACGTTGAGCTCTAAAAAAATTTTTTTTCACTTTTGTGTCACAGATTATTTGTAATTTTTACATACATTAAGCTTCCTGAAGCAAAAAAATAATGATTGCAAATGTGTCAATGTTGTGTGTTTAGTCACTAATTGCATTCCATTTCTGAACATCTGTCTCCAGAAAATTCGATGTCTTTTCCTGCTGTAGTCATCCACGCGTGGTGGCGCTAAAGCATTTTTTGCTCCAGTGATGCATTTTTCCCAAATGAATATGAATGAGAAGCAGAAATCTTCCTGATTCTTACGCTTGAAATGTGATTGACAGTATTAACTGCCTGTAGTAATAACAGGAGGTTTTGCACAGTAGCCCTGCTGCACTGCATGCACTTGTATATATGCACATGCATGTGACATGTTAAGTTCTGGACTAGTGCGCGTGGAAAATAGGGCTCCCCCGAAAGCTTCTGTGTAATTCAAACCCTGGTGGAGTGTAGCAGAATAAATCAAGGCAGGTTTTGTTGAACAGGAAACGTAAATGGATGAAGCTAGAATATATAAACTGTAGTTTTAATGTCAAAAGTACAAAACAGGAGATACAAAGATCAGCATCACCACCACTTGTCTTCCCAGTCTTGTTCCCTTGGGGAACAACCGGATACTTATTAGCCAGTGATCCAGCACATGAGGCCCTTAACCTGCCCCCTGTAGCCCAGACACTTAGGGGTCAATGCTTCCCCATCATATCCTGATCTGCTGCCCCTAAATAACCCACTCACATAACACACATACCTGATTAGACCAGAGATATACTGAGTAAGGAGCTGAGCTGAGCAACCTGATTTTAAAACTTTTTTAGTTTGGTGTATTTTGCTAATTTCAGTGTCATCCAGAAACAAAGTATGCGATAAATCTTATATTAACCTGAAAAAAGCTGTATGAAAACAAATGGTATTTTTGATTTCCTTTGTTTTCACAAATAAAATATCAGTATCATACATGCAATAACCAGAATATGGAAGTGAATAGAAAATATGAAGTGATGCAGCATGTTAAGTTGAGAGTGTAAAAGCACAGAGGTTAACTAAGGTGAAACTATCATGCTGGACACTGGTAATCACTCCCATTACTATCGCTGCTATCGATACTCCTTTAACATGCCAGCTCATATTGTTTTTTTCCATTGAAGAAAACTATAACTGTGCCAAGGAACCACTTAGTCTCTCTCGAACAAAGAGTGAGTGACGTCTGGTAACTGAGATTCTCTGGCTGTGTTCAGATCTTTCACAACTCATAATCATTTAAACTTCAGTCTCGTAACCTCAAATTAAAATCATCTCAGACCCAAAAAACATTCATTGTATTCAGATCCTTCGTCTCGGAACGTCGGGGTGCTGCTCATGAGGAAACCTGAAACAAAAGAACCTGGTGATTTTATGTCATGTTCTTGATAAATGCACTTTAACCTTATCAGTCCTTGTCTAGGCATTTAACATATTAACATGTAATGTATTTGTATTTTTTTCTAACTGTGTCCATATTTACTCTTCTCTTCTTTGTGTGTACATGAATTGTGCACTTTTGTTTGCTCTCCTCGTGCCTTGAAGTTAAGTGTTTGGAATTCATTTGAATTAAATTATGCCTTTAATTATATGGTAGTGTTTGTAGTCGTGGCATCCAACATTTCTGTGTGTGTGTCTTAAATCAGCATCACTGCTAACTCTCCTAACGCTGAGTCACTATTCATAAAATTCTTTCGAAACATTGTCACTTTCACCGAGAAGGTTTTCAGTGCTGTTTGTTTGTCGGCAGTTTTGCACAGCAACTATTGAGACTTGGTGAAACGGTGGGGGCTTAGAAAGAACTCATTAACTTTTATCTAAACTAAGATCCATTTAGGGTAGTGAATACTGGAATTAGTTTTTGCTTTAACTTTAATCAAGTGCCCTCCCACTTATATGAGAGTACTTCCTAGCATATATTTTATAAGTGTAAACGTTTGTTTCCTTCCTTTTCTAACTTGAGGACCGTTACATATATTCTTTCAGTGCTTTTACACAGACTCTTAAAAATGGAGTGAACCATGATGAAGACATGTAAGTTAGTTAGTCAGTTTCCCTTATGATGTTCTATTCAGATAAGTTCCTTTGATTTAAAGTAAATTAACAGAAGGGAAAATTTAAACTTAATGATAAAAAAATTTTAAATTTGGAATAAGCTAGATACCTGTGGATGACGGATGCCATCGAAGTTTTTCCACGACAGCCAAAAGAAACTTTCTGAATACTGACAGTTTTCTTTTTATTGGAGAAGAAAATAAACTCTGCCCAGAGAGTTTACTTGTTCTGTCAGTTGAGTTGAGTCGAGGCCGGCACCAGACCTCTCTGTGCTCTTACAAGTCTGTGTCCTGTTTGTAAACCGAACTGTGCAGGATAAACAGCAGAGCCTCTGCTTATCTGCTCCGTCTGTCCCTGTATCTGTGTGTGAAGCGGCTTCCCAAAGCCCTGCAGCTCTCAGACCGGCATCCAGACGGCGGAACGGTGGAGGCAGGACAGCTTGTTTCTTTACTCTGTGGTGCTGTGGCTGCTTGTCTAGGCAGGTTTGGTGTGGCCAGTGGTTTTAGTGTTAAGTGACCTCATCCTAACCTCAGTGTGTGAGACTCTCAGCAGGATGTGCACCTCTGTAGCTGGAGACAATTTTCACTTTTCAGACAAAATCTCTGGAACTCTGGTAACTATGGCAAGCACCTCCACACTGAAAACCAGAGCAGTTGAGAGGTCATCTCCGGCTGATCTTTGAGCTAAACCGAATATGTTCCACTCCCTCTACGCTGGCTGGCTGACTCAAAGTTTCCCGAGACAAACAGCTCTACTAAAAACCCCAGGGTGCCTCCTTTTTCCAGAGGACAGAAGGGGGAAGTCGACTTCCAAACATGTCAAGACGTGAGCTTGACTCTGGGGATCGCCTCTGAGCAGGTCAAGCAAAAATAAACAGGGGGCTTCCTCTGTCCACTCATCACTGAAGCAGGAATCAGGAGGTTCAAAAACTATAAACCCCATCATTATAAGAGTGGTGGTGGAGATCACTGTCATAAAGGCCTCCTGTATGACCACATACAGGCTGAGAGACATTTCTAATTATCTTTCAGTTAATCTTGATTTAATCAGACAGGGCCCAGACTCAGTTTGATTAAAAATCTCTCATTCAAGTAGCAACAGCAATAACTTGGTTCTGTCTTATGGTTTCCAAACATCTCCATTTCTGCCAATCCAGACTAAAAATGCTGCTCCAGAGTTTTCAAACTAAAATGGGACCAGCAGTTTTTCCAAAACTCTCAAATATTACTCATTGAAGCATTTGTGAGGGACTGTTTTCAACTGTGGATTCATATGTACGTGGCTCTCTTGTGAGTATTTCCGGCAGCAGGATGGTGTATGTGTGATCGAATCAAAATAAACTACTGTGTGTGTGTGTTTATGCTAATAAAGGAACATGTCACTCAGGGCAACAGTGCGGCTCATTGATGTATTTTTCCAGTGGAGCTCTATGGCCCAGGGAAGAACTACAGAGTGGATATTTATTTTTCATAGAACTTATTAATTGCTGGTTGTGGACTTTTTGTGGGATTTATTTACAATGACAAACATTTAAAGGCAGAGTTATTTCAGAGATGACCTATTCTTGCTGTGTTGGAGTATGGAAGGAGAAAAGCGGGGGAGACGGAGGGAGAGCAGCAGGCCTCCCCTCCGCGCCCCGCCGAGCTCTGCTATTCATCATCAGGTGGAAGGACTGTTTACTGCTGGGGTCAAGGTCCCAGGCACATGTTTACGGGCCCTCTCAGAAGAGCCATTGTTGTTAAAGCGCACCCTGTATACGCAGCGGCCACACTGAAGATCATATCTAACAGGGCCCCCTCTGCCCTGGGGCCAGGAGGAGCCCATTTTAACCAGATTCATAAGTTCAAGCCACAAAAGGATATTTAAAACCCATTTAGAGTTCCAGGATAAGACATCCGCCACGCTTGTTTATCTATGGCCCTCTCAAGCCGTGTTTATCCTCCCGAGTTGATGCAAATGTCACTTTATTTACTCTGATTTCCTGTGAGACATGTTGAATTAAACATAACTTTATATTTCCATGGACGCTCTTTTTTAATTCCATAACCTGCGAGCTGGAAGCAGGATCTCTGGCATTCATTTGGTCTCTCCCTCAGTGTGGGAGGCTATGTGACCACTCTAACCTTTTAACATTAAAAGTCCCCCCTCCCTTCTGAAAAGATCTGTGTGATAATCCTCTCCTTCCCCCTCCTCTTTGCTGCTTCGATTCCCCTGTGGGGTGTACAGGAAAATGCTTTTAGTGCAGCTCCTGCTCCTCCGCCCATCACTTCTCCTCCTTTCAAAGCTCGGTATCACCCGACTGTTCCCCAACACGGCACGACTCAGTCCAGGAGCCTGGAACGTCCTGTGTGGTTAAAGCCATGGTGGCGTCCCTCATCTGTGGAGCATTAAGAGTGAGAAGCAGATTAATGCTGTCTCCCCCAACACTGGGCAGACCTCTGCAGTCTGCAGCCAGCGTCAAGGGCGGGGGGGGTCTTGGTCGACGCCACGGTGGGAGTAAAAAAAAAAACTGACTGAGGAGAGTTTTGCAGACTAATAACATCTCTTCATCTTAAGCAATTTGATTTATTTAAAGGAAATTGTTACGTTTACTTTTCTTTTTAGGGGAAGTTCAGAATTTCCAAGCCTCTATTACAGAATTGGTTTGTTGTTGAGAGAGAGATTGGAATATTTTTACAACCAAGCAGATTTCCTCATCACCCTCTTGTAACACTGCAGTGTGTCAGTTTTACACAATTAATCAAACATGATATTATTTGCTGCAGGACTCTGATTCTCTCAGTTTTTAGGCTTTGCGCTACAAGAGAAGCTAACCAGTTGCTGTTGGCTGCTCTGAATTCAATGAACAGATCCAAGAGTGGTCTTGAACTTCTAATCTTATTTCCTGCAAGAAAAGAAGAAATCATTCGCATTTCCTTGAATATAAATAAATGTACTTGTACTGAATCTTTTCAAGTTGAAGCTCAGCAGGAGTTATAGCTTTCAGTCGGCCAATTCAAACAAGGATCTTTGAAAGTCACCGTCTACATCAACACTTCTATATTAACTATATTTCATATTTAAAACACATCACTGTTTACATTTACGCCTTCTGTCCACACATTAATAATAAATTAAAATTGAGAGCTTTGGAGACGCTGCCAGCCTCATTTTAAAACTCAGAGGGAGGACAGGCTGAAATGTTGATTTTTAAATATTATGCAATAACTTTCATTGGTCTCTTCATTGGTTCTCATGATTAAAATGATCATTTATCCATGCTGGGGAAATTCACTCGTCATAACAGCAGATAGACCTTAGAATAAGGTAGAATGAGAACTTGTGAAAGTCTAAAAGTGACACAAATAGGCAATATAATAGAACATATAATTATAACAAATAAAATCAGTCACAGCTCGAAGACCAGCAGTGAAGTAAAAAAATAACACTTTTTCTTTTCCAACGTCCAAGAAAAGAAATCCCTGATCTTTACTTTTACTCAGAATAAGCATCCAACTCCAGAGTAGACAATCTACTTCCTGTTTACATTGGCACGTACATGCCCAGTGTGCGTGAAAGGTCATGTGATATACGCATTCAGGTGTGTTAATACGGACGGGGATTATGACTCATTTGGAGCTAAAACACTTTAAAATTAAAAAGTATTATTAGGGGTGTAGCCACAGTGTTAGAATTTCTTCTAGTGTTTCCCCTGATCAGTAATTCTGCAGAATGAGAGCTGTAGATTTTAGCCCCAGTTTTTTTTTTTACTGTATAGTTCAATGGTTCAAATCTGTTCATGGCGATGGAGAGGGGCAATGATTACTGGTTACCCATAATTTGTTCATCTTAAATAGCAATAGTCCAAACCCTTGCTATCTTTTGAGCTTATTCTTAACCCTGTAATTTGAACTCCACTGAGGTGAATTGTCAGTGTTCCAGTAAGTCTCAGCTCGAGCGGGCGTCTGGTACTCTTTCAAACCCCACGCCGGGGGAGTAGTGACAGGGAGAGAGGGCTGTGGGCATGGGGATGAGGGAGAGAGGGGGTGAGGGTTAGTGTGGCAGTCTGGGACAGACAGACATAATTTAGACCAGAGGTGGAACCTGAGAGCCCCGCAGTCTGACAGGAAGCACTGGCTTAACTCCTGTCCCTTTAAGATGACAGGAGGCCCGGCCTGGCCTGGTACGGGTTGGCTTTGATGGGATCTGGGCTACGTTCAGCTCCGACCATAATGAGGCTCAACTGCACTGTTGAAAATATTTTTGTATACGTTGTATATATGCTTATATTTAATGTATAATTCTGCATGTATACGTTTAATTTATTCCAGCATTTAAAAAAAAGAAGAATGAGGTATAAGAGGGGTAATGCGACAGAGTCTATTGTTCTTTTGGATGCAGAGATAACTAGAAAATGCTCTTTTCAAAATAAGCTTTGCATAGTGTATCATTTGTGGCGATATCTGCAAATAATACAAATAATCAAACCGTTCATCTACTTGCGACATCTGACACATATTTTTTTTGTGCACCAGTAACCTGACTTGGGCCCAGGCTTTCCTCAGCTTGGTTTATCCCATCTGAAAGAAAAAAAAAAACCCATTCACAAGCCCACATCTTGTTTTGACTCTCCATGAAACTCCTAGTGATTGACACCATCACTGATGTTCTTGTTAATAAGTCCATAAACACAGTGAGCTGGCTGACTAACAAACTGGTGCCGTGTTAGAGCCTCAGTCTGCCACAGAGGAAAAAAAAAAAAAAAATCATAAAGCCTATTTAACTGCCTCTGCTTTTAATATGGCGTTGCAGGGAGAATCTGCTCCTATAAAAACAAAATGCTGAGTTTACAGTTGAGCCGTGTTGAGTCTGAAGAATCTAAAGTCTAGTCTAGAAGCTTCAGGGACGCAGGAGTCGTGTTAAATCTGGTTCGTGAATGCAGAGCTTTGTAAATGCCAGAAGTCTCCCATGCGTGGAAGAAAGAGCCTTTACCATAATGTAACATTTCCACAAGCTTTAACAGGAGTCTTGGTCGTTTCGTCAACGTTCCAAGGATGAATCTGCAAACGTGGAAAAATTAAATGTTAAAAACACACAGAAGTGTGTGTAAAAGCCCACATATGCCCGTACAAACACATGCAAACATTACCTCAGAGCTTATGAACTTCACTAGAATAACGTCAGAATATTCAGCTGTGTGTGTGTTAGCATTTTGGTCACTTAATCATTCACTGAGTAGGTGTGCTGCGTAAATGGAAATGAGAGAAAGACGATGTGCCCCGATGTGTGTGTGTGTGTGAGAGAGTAATATCCGCTGTTGGCAAGACCTGCCTGTTCTCACAGCAGCGTCCAGGAATTTTTCATCGTCCTTTTCCCTGTTATCGTGACCAAGGCCGCGTGATGTCACCTCCGTGAATTTCAAACAGGATGACAACTATTCCTCTGATTTCCCCTCTGGGGCTTTTTACACATAACCTACTGTAAAGATCAAATGGAACTGGCAGGACTTTGCCTCTTTTGAGCAGCTTTCATCATAAAAACTCAGGAGAATGTTCGAGTGAGTCCATGTGAGAATACAGCAGGATATTCTCAGGAGGATTCACTGTGAGCGAATGGGTGCGTTCATGACATTTTCAAGAAGCCGCAGAGAATCTCCTGCTGCATTCTTTACACGTGAGAATGTGTACCCCATTGTGTGGACATTCTCTGGAGTTCCAGTCTGAAAATGGTTTTACTGATGAATGTCCTAATGCTGCTAATGCCAGCTGTCCTTTCTTCTCTGCCACTCTTTTGTTTACATCTTATTTCACCCTATAAACTGTGTCCAATTTCTTGCAGCTGCAACAAGGATGGTAAAAGTTTGATCTCATCTTAGCTCAATGAAGACGGCATCATCAAAGCTCGTGTGTGTGTGACATGACGGCACTATGTCCGGTTGTAGTGTCCCTTGAGCCAAACGTGAGTTTTTGCGTGTTGCTGTGAAATCTTGATCCAGCTGAGGGGGACATGGCAGCAGCCCTGTAAAACTGCAAACAGGAACCAGATGAGGTGCGATTAGTACTGACAGACAGGCCTCCCCCTCTCTCTCTTTCGCCGTTAGTTTGACCACAGACGCAAAGCTCTCCAACTTTGTATCATATCCCCCTGGTGAGGATCATGTTCAGTAAAATGGGTTGATTACAGATTGGTGGAAGTGGAAGGTTGCTTGTGTGTAAATGAAGCAGCATCTCACTGCCAAACAGTTGAATCCCACCTGGATTCTGGGTCATAGAAACAATTTGTCTCTTGTGTCTCGACATCTGCAGCATCGCTTCTCATCCACGAGTTTCTCCTCCAGCAGAATTCATTCGCACTAAACGAGAGCTTAGGCAAATCGCCTCAAACGAAACATGAATTCATAACCACATTCTGGATCACTGTCCACATTCTCTCTCAGTTCCCATGGCCTCTCGCTGCGGTGAGGTTTCTGCACTCTCCTGCTGAATGGTACAGCAGTTGCACGATGAATGCAGCTGTAGAGCGGTCCAAGGCGCTGGGCTGCAGGTCAGACTGACAGCGAGAGCTCCCTTGCAACCAGTTTGTATTTAATTCGATTTGAGACAGAGACACAGACATGGACCAGGATACGATGGTTCTCACGACCTGCGGAGAACACGATCTGCTGGTTTATAATCACATTTAGGACGTCATTACCCCACCTATTCAAGAGGAGAGGACTTGATTGGCATTTGTTAACTGCAGCGGATTTTCACTCCCGAGAACTACTACAGGATTGGAAGCAGGAGGTGTGGTGTAACTCCTCGTCTTTTCTCTTGAGATACCTAGACTAGCTCTAATACTGGACAAGGGAGCTCAAATGTGATTCAAAGCTAAATGTCCACTGTAAGAACTTTCTCCAGGTCTAAGAACTTTTTCAGGGACTCCATGTGTTTCCACTGCAGGGACCAGTGTTTTAAAGTAAGTTCCTGCAGTGGAATATTTTTATCCTCTAAAAAGTCCCTGGTCTGGGGGTGGGACTTTAGAAAGGAACAGGAACCTTTGTAGTGGGGCTTGCAGCATTGTATCTGTCAATCTCCACAACAGCTCCCAACTCTGTTTCTTTATTTCCGGTGTTTTAGATATGCGTAGTTTCTTTTTCTCTTTTGTTCTATTTTCCAGCGTTGACCCCTTGCATGCACTGGCACATGATTGAAATGGCATCGTACCCAAAAATTTGGAAGGTTTCCAAGCTTTTTCAACTTGGCAAATGCGACAGATGTAAGTGCAACATGGAATGAACTGGCTTCTCTATGAACCCTAAATAAGAAGCATGGCGATTCCTACATAACTCCTGCAGGGAGACTGCAGCGACTTTGTGGTAGAGATGATCGCTCACACAAACCTGAGGCAGTGCTCCTAGAAAAAACAAGTGTTTCCTCTTCTTCTTCTTTGCATTTCTGTATAACTACAACTTTGTGCATACATGCTGCAATTATTTCCTAACACTTCCCACTACTGCACAGCTGATAATGATGCTGCTGCGACTCCCTCCACCACCCCATCATTTCTGTTCTGTTGA